>NC_091329.1:28079555-28342055 GCF_038502225.1 Cherax quadricarinatus
GAGCTGGAAAGGAAGATGGAAGAGAGGTTAGCAGCAGAATGCAGAAGGTGGAAGCAACAGGCCACAGCAGCAGAAATCAAGATAGAGAGATTAGAAGAGGAGCTGAGACATCTGAAACAGCACAGAGACAAAGATATTACAGAAGTAGCATCGGCAATGGCTACATCAAACACAGACAACAGGTCTGAAGGAAGCATGGAAACTAAACTGTATGCAGAGGTCCTGTCAAACCCACATGGGGCCAAAACAAAGACAGGGAGCACACTAGGACAGAATGAGAGGTTGGAAGACATTGAAGGAACTAGGACATGTGCAAGGACCTTACCAGATACCTGTGGGGGCCAGGAGCAGGTGAGCAGGAAGGATAAACCAAGAAGCATAGGGGCCATAACTAGGGAATGGACTGAAGGAAGGAACACTCCACGGGAAGGAACTAAAACACATCAGAGGATGCAATGGGAGTCACAGTGGGAGGTGGAAAGGGAGAGATCCGTGTTTGTCTATGGGCTAGACGAAGCTAAAGGGGAAACTTATGATGAAAGAAAGCAGGAGGAGAAAAAAGCGATTGAAGATATCATGAAGGTGATAGGCGAGGGGGACATGACCCAGGTGGCAAATTTTCGGAGAATTGGGTGGTTCACAAAGAAAAGGAATCGGCCTCTCAAAGTAATTTTCAAGGCAGAATCAACCCGAACCATGATCCTGCAGGAGAAAGCACGGCTGAGAGGCAAGCAGGAGTTCCGGAGTGTGTACCTCGATCGAGACAGAACACAGGACGAAAGGAAGACAATGAAAGAGAGAGTTCAAAAACGAAAGGAGAAATGGGAGGAAATGAAAAAGGAGAGCAGAATAACCCAGGATCAAATGGAAGGACAAGCGCACTCCCCAGAAACACCTGCAGAAGGACTCCAGCCACGACACCCCCAAGGCAACTGAACAATCCAAACCAACCATCACACACCGATCCCTCTGTTTCCACCCCCACACCACAGTTACAGTATTAGAACAGAAGTTGAAGGTTTGGTACACAAATGCAGATGACTAAATTAGGATGACTAAATTAATACATAGCATTAGAAATCTTCCTTATGAAGAAAGATTGAAGACTCTTAAGTTACATTCACTTGTTAGACGAAGAATGAAGGGAGACCTGATCAAAGTATATAAGTGGAAGATAGGTATTAATAAAGGGGATATTAACAAGGTCTTGAGGATATCTCTCCAAGAGAGAACCCGCAGTAATGGATTTAAATTAGATAAGTTTAGATTTAGAAAGGACATAGGAAAGTATTGGTTTGTAAATAGGGTAGTTGATGAGTGGAACAGTCTACCTAGTTGGGTTATTGAGGCTAGGACTTTGGGTAGTTTCAAATTTAGGTTGGATAAGTACATGAGTGGGAGGGGTTGGATTTGTGTGGGACTTGCACATCGGAGCTTGTTTCTTGGGTGGCATTGAAAGTTGGGTTGGTCAAATGTTTGTTAGTGGGATGAATTGTAAAGGACCTGCCTAGTATGGGCCAACAGGCCTGCTGCAGTGTTCCTCCTTTCTTATGTTCTTATGTTCTTATGAATAAACATGAGGAATGGCAAGAAAAAAACAATGAGAAGCCCCAGATCATAGCAGTTACAGAAACAAAACTCACAGAGACAATAGCAGATGCAATCTTCCCACCAGGATACCAGATCATGAGGAAAGATAGAAGGGGCAGGGGGGGGAGGTGGGGTTGCTCTGCTCGTAAAAAACAGATGGAAATTCGAGAAAATGGAAGGAATAGATGAGACGGGAGAAAGAGACTACATAGCAGGTACACTTCAGTCTGGGGAACACAAAGTGGTCATTGCAGTGATGTATAATCCACCACAGAACTGCAGGAGGCCAAGAGAGGAATATGAAGAGAGCAACAGAGCAATGGTGGACACACTTGCTGAGGTGGCAAGAAGAGCTCACTCCAGCAGAGCAAAGTTGCTGGTTATGGGGGATTTCAACCACAGGGAGATTGACTGGGAAAACCTGGAGCCACATGGGGGTCCCGAAACATGGAGAGCCAGGATGTTGGACGTGGTGCTGGAAAACCTCATGCACCAACACGTTAAGGACACTACCAGAGTGAGAGGGGAGGATGAACCAGCAAGATTGGACCTTGTGTTCACCCTGGGCAGCTCAGATATTGAGGACATCAAGTATGAGAGTCCCCTAGGAGCTAGCGACCACGTGGTTCTGTGCTTTGAATACATAGTAGAGCTGCAAGTGGAGAGAATAACAGGAGTTGAATGGGAAAAGACTGACTATAAAAGAGGGGACTACATAGGGTTGAAGAACTTCCTGCGGGAGGTCCAGTGGGACAGAGAACTGGCAGGAAAGCCAGTAAATGAAATGATGGAATATGTAACAACAAAATGCAAGGAGGCAGTGGAAAGGTTTATTCCCAAGGGCAACAGTAACAACGGGAAGACCAGAACGAGCCCCTGGTTTACCCGACGGTGTAAGGAGGCAAAAACAAAGTGCAATAGAGAATGGAAAAAGTACAGAAGGCAGAGAACACACGAAAATAGGGAGATCAGTCGCAGAGCCAGGAATGAGTACGCACAGGTAAGGAGGGAGGCCCAGCGACAGTATGAAAATGACATAGCATCGAGAATCAAGACTGACCCGAAACTGTTGTATAGCCACATCAGGAGGAAGACAACAGTCAAAGTCCAGGTGATCAGATTAAGGACAGAAGGTGGAGAACTCACAAGAAATGATCAGGAGGTATGTGAGGAGCTGAACAGGAGATTTAAGGAAGTTTTTACAGTAGAGACAGGAAGGGCTGTGGGAAGACAGCACAGAAGGGAACATCAAGAGGGAATGTATCAACAAGTGTTGGATGACATACGAACAACTGAGGAGGAGGTGAAGAAGCTCTTAAGTGACCTTGACACCTCAAAGGCGATGGGACCGGACAACATCTCCCCATGGGTCCTTAGAGAAGGAGCAGAGATGATGTGCGTGCCTCTAACCACAATCTTCAACACATCCCTTGAAACTGGGCAACTACCTGAGAAATGGAAGACAGCTAATGTAGTCCCCATATTTAAGAAAGGAAACAGAAACGAGGCACTAAACTACAGACCTGTATCTCTGACATGTATTGTGTGCAAAGTCATGGAGAAGATTATCAGGAGGAGAGTGGTCGAACACCTGGAACGGAACAAGATTATAAATGAAAACCAGCATGGGTTCATGGAAGGCAAATCTTGTATCACAAACCTCCTAGAGTTTTATGACAAGGTAACAGAAGTAAGACACGAGAGAGAGGGGTGGGTAGATTGCGTTTTCCTAGACTGCAGGAAGGCCTTTGACACAGTTCCCCACAAGAGATTAGTGTAGAAGCTGGAGGATCAGGCGCACGTAAAAGGGAGGGCACTGCAATGGATAAGAGAATACCTGACAGGGAGGCAGCAACGAGTCATGGTACGTGAAGAGGTATCACAGTGGGCGCCTGTTACGAGCGGGGTCCCACAGGGGTCAGTTCTAGGACCAGTGCTATTTTTGATATATGTGAACGACATGATGGAAGGAATAGACTCTGAAGTGTCCCTGTTCGCAGATGACGTGAAGTTGATGAGAAGAATTAAATCGGACGAGGATGAGGCAGGACTGCAAAGAGACCTGGACAGGCTGGACATGTGGTCCAGCAACTGGCTTCTCGAATTCAATCCAGCCAAATGCAAAGTCATGAAGATTGGGGAGGGGCAAAGAAGACCGCAGACAGATTATAGGCTAGGTGGACAAAGACTACAGACCTCACTCAGGGAGAAAGACCTTGGGGTGACCATAACACCGAGCACATCACCGGAGGCACACATCAACCAAATAACTGCTGCAGCATACAGGCGCCTGGCAAACCTGAGAATAGCGTTCCGATACCTTAATAAGGAATCGTTCAAGACACTGTACACTATGTATGTTAGGCCCATACTGGAGTATGCAGCACCAATCTGGAACCCACACCTGGTCAAGCACTTCAAGAAGTTAGAGAAAGTACAAAGGTTTGCAACAAGGCTAGTCCCAGAGCTCAAGGGAATGTCGTACGAGGAAAGGTTAAGGGAAATCGGACTGACGACACTGGAGGACAGAAGGGTCAGGGGAGACATGATAAGGACATACAAGATACTGCGGGGAATAGACAAGGTGGACAGAGATAGGATGTTCCAGAGAGGGGACACAGGGACAAGGGGTCACAACTGGAAGCTGAAGACTCAGACGAGTCACAGGGACGTTAGGAAGTATTTCTTCAGTCATAGAGTTGTCAGCAAGTGGAATAGCCTAGCAAGTGAAGTAGTGGAGGCAGGAACCATACATAGTTTTAAGAAGAGGTATGACAAAGCTCAGGAAGCAGAGAGAGAGAGGATCCAGTAGCTATCAGTGAAGAGGCGGGGCCATGAGCTGAGTATCGACCCCTGCAACCACAATTAGGTGAGTACAATTAGGTGAGTACACACACACACACACACACACACACACACACACACACCATGGGATTAAAGAAAGAAAATCCTGTATCCAGAACAAAGTGATGTTCTTCGACCAGGTAACAGAGATTAACCATGAAAAACACAAAATTGTTACTGAATACTCTTGGAATTTTCAGAGGCTGATGAACAAAGTAGAAGAACCGTCGGGGATAACGGGAAACTTATTACAACGCATCGTAGACTACACATGGAAAAGGAGACACGAGAATAATGATCAGGAAAGATGTCTCAAGATGGCCAGACATGACGATTGATATTTAACGGTCGTAAGATTAGAGTTCATTTCCTTTCCCTTGCTTATGTTCGCGACATACCAGAAGAGAAGAGTTGTGGCTCTTTATTTTCCTAATTGCAGGTGATGTTGAAGTATTGAGATTAAAACAGGATTCCCCCTTATAAACATAAGGCCAATTTTATTGCTGAGTCATGAAATCGTAATAACACGATTGCAAACCAATCAGGGAATGAATGGAACTTAAACCCATGGCAAGTGAATTTTAGGACTCATTTGCTATTGGTTTAAGGCTCACCCGATTCCAGGGATGGTGAGACAAATGGCTATTTTACCTCAGTCCTAGCAAGTGCAATGCCACCGAAGAATAGTGACTGTAAACTTTAACTAGAGAGAAGGATCTTGAGGCAAGCAAAATATCAAGTGTATCGTTGGAGGCGCATATCATAAGGACCTTGACGGTAGTCACGCTATGTAAACCTGGAAAAGACTCCCATGAGCATCAAGAAAGAATTATTAAAGTCCCAGGTAATGCCAGTCAAAGCTATAAAGAAGTATGCAGAGCCTACTTAGAGCCCACACTTAATCATGTAAATAAAGAAACTACAAAATATGTAGCGACTTGAAACACATCTTATCAGAAACGCTAAGTGGACTAACATAAGAAGAGAGGATAAAAAAAAATAAAACAAGCGCCGAAAGAAGAAAGAATATTACGGAAATATTAATACTACATGTATGGTGCTCAGAGGACCTAAAATGATTTAAGACGATGTTATGAAGTACTTCATTACAGCCAGGATGGTCAGAAAGGACGTAATAAAAGGAAATAATATATACAGGGCGCTCACGAAGCAAGAAATAACATCTGCAGGACTCACGAAATCGTAATGACACGATTGCAAACAAACCATACCACGGGATTTGAACCCGCGGTCAGAGAGTCTCAAAACTCCAGACCGTTTTGAGACTCTGTGACCGCGGGTTCAAACCCCGCCCGTGGTATGGTTTATCATCTGCAGTTACATACAGGTGAATACTGGAGATAACACTTATGAAGATCTGCAGCTAATGACTGTCAGAGGATTTAACAGAAACCTAGGAAACTTAAAATATATTATCTTTCTTCTAAAAGGGAAATGGATAAGAGTCATTAAGTACAGAACAGTACTGTTAAAAGGCACACCTTCCTAGGTGGAGATGGTAATAGTGAGAAAGATATAAACAACCAACATTAATTTAGAAGGATAACAAATCTTGCCTATTAAACCTAATTTCGTATTAGGATAAGATATCAAAGATTAAAAGGAGAAATGCATTGTACTGATGTGTTATGCTTGCTAGTATAAGGTAACTAATCTAGGTAATCACATGTAACTCTCATACACCTCTGGTGGCCTGGTGGTTAACGCTCTCGCTTCACACGGTGAGGGCCTGGGTTCGATTCCCAGCCAGAGTAGAAATATTGGACGTGTTTCATTCCACCTGTTGTCTATGTTCCCCATCAGTAAAATGGGTACCTGGGTGTAAGTCGACTGGTGTGGGTCGCATCCTGGGACACTGACCTAAGGAGGCCTGGTCACAGACCGGGCCGCGGGGGCGATGACCCCCGGAACTCACTCCAGGTAGGTCAGTGTTCATTGTAGTGATCAGCAAGCATTTTGCTTGGCCATGAATGAAGGCTTTAACAGTTATTGTTTTCATCTATTTTATTTAAAGTAATTATCCATACGTGTTGCATTATATAAATTTTAGTATTTATCAACACCTTTATGGGTTTAATTATCACTTTTTATCATTTGTACAGCTTGAGGATAGCGAGTTTTACAAGACCCACACCAGTGGCTGCTGAAGTGAACTTAGTGTGTAGTCTTTATCAGGTAGGAACCACTATAGTGGACCCTAAAAGAATGCTCAAAATGGTACCGTGGAATCAAGCGATGAGGAGCATGAGCATGATACCTGATGTCACACCAATGAGCCAGCTTCAAGAAGAACCGTGAGTTATCATGTAGCCATATTCTCTAACATCCCATTGGCTGAAACAGCAGAATGTAAACAACTCCAAATGAATTCGCTCCCAGCCAGTTTTTGTCCACAAAAATGCCCAAATTTCATCGTTTTTCACCACTCCAGAATGCAAGTTTCTGAATTTATTTACCGTGTACAACTGGATATTTAGACAGTATTATTTTTAAGAAAATCAATTCCGTGAAATATTTATGTATAACAATGACGGATTACGTGGACCAACGGAAACTACGAAGAACCCACTATATAGTGTCATCCGGCGCTATTGTGTTAACTGGCCTATGCTACATACTGAACAATGTTAACTGTACCTGTGATATGTAATATTTTATACACTGCAAATCTTTATAAATTTGTTCCTTTATAATGCTGCTTTTTCTCATTTCAGGTCTCATTAACCCATTTTACTGATCAAGAGCTTAGAAAAAGACTGAATTTGTTGCGGTGGATCCTGAATCAGAGAACGAAAGCGAAGGTGATTCATCGAATGAAGTGGAATTTGAAGATGACTTTGTTTCTGATGTCATCACCCAGAGAAGACGAAACAGTTGCTATTCGTTTGTGTAATTTCTTGCCCCTTTCTAGATGATTACTGGACAACTAACACACAAATACGTCATGTGGTAACTGGTGTGTCTAAGAGGTTCATGTTGCTGCCGCAAGTGATTTAACTCTTCGGGACTGACAGAAATGCCTAATCGTGTCCAATATGAAAGCGTCTGATGACAGTGTGAGGTATAAACACATTTTGCCACTCTGGCCAGTTCACGGAAAAAACCTAACTTCGAAGTGTTGCTGCAGGAGTAGTAACATTATCAACACAAATACTTCCTGTCCATCATGAAAGTATGGGTGTAGCATGTATGGGTGTATTAGGGAAGTATGAATGGGTAGTGCCACCAGGCCCCGTGCCCTGGTGGCAAAATCTCTCGCTTCACACGGTGAGGGTCCGGATTCGAATCCCGGCGAAGGGGTAGAAACATTGGACGTGTTTCCTTACACCGGTTGTCTATGTTCACCCATCAGTAAAATGGGTACCTGCTTATTATGCTCTGCATAATAAGCAGCTTTCTATATAGCAGTATGTCATTGATGTCAGCTAGGCCTGTATACCTTGTACATGTACTTGTAGTAAATATTTTATTATTATTATTATTATTTTATTTTATTTTTTTTATTAACACACTGGCCGATTCCCACCAAGGCAGGGTGGCCCGAAAAAGAAAAACTTTCACCATCATTCACTCCATCACTGTCTTGCCAGAAGGGTGCTTTACACTACAGTTTTTAAACTGCAACATTAACACCCCTCCTTCAGAGTGCAGACACTGTACTTCCCATCTCCAGGACTCAAGTCCGGCCTGCCGGTTTCCCTGAACCCCTTCATAAATGTTACTTTGCTCACACTCCAACAGCACGTCAAGTATTAAAAACCATTTGTCTCCATTCACTCCTATCAAACACGCTCACGCATGCCTGCTGGCAGTCCAAGCCCCTCGCACACAAAACCTCCTTTACCCCCTCCCTCCAACCTTTCCTAGGCCGACCCCTACCCCGCCTTCCTTCCACTACAGACTGATATGCTCTTGAAGTCATTCTGTTTCGCTCCATTCTCTCTACATGTCCGAACCACCTCAACAACCCTTCCTCAGCCCTCTGGACAACAGTTTTGGCAATCCCGCACCTCCTCCTAACTTCCAAACTACGAACTCTCTGCATTATATTCACACCACACATTGCCCTCAGACATGACATCTCCACTGCCTCCAGCCTTCTCCTCGTTGCAACAGTCATCACCCATGCTTCACACCCACATAAGAGCGTTGGTAAAACTATACTCTCATACATTCCCCTCTTTGCCTCCAAGGACAAAGTTCTTTGTCTCCACAGACTCCTAAGTGCACCGCTCACCCTTTTCCCCTCATCAATTCTATGATTCACCTCATCTTTCATAGACCCATCCGCTGACACATCCATTCTTAAATACATTCACCTCCTCCATACTCTCTCCCTCCAAACTGATATCCAATCTTTCATCACCTAATGTTTTTGTTATCCTCATAACCTTACTCTTTCCTGTATTAACTTTTAATTTTCTTCTTTTGCATACCCTACCAAATTCATCCGCCAACCTCTGCAACTTCTCTTCAGAATCTCCCAAGAGCACAGTATCATCAGCAAAGAGCAACTGACAACTTCCACTTTATGTGTGATTCTTTATCTTTAAACTCCACGCCTTTTGCCAAGACCCTCGCATTTACTTCTCTTACAACCCTATCTATAAATATATTAAACAACCACGGTGACATCACACATCCTTGTCTAAGGCCTACTTTTACTGGGAAATAATTTTCCTCTTTCCTACATACTCTAACTTGAGCCTCACTATCTTCGTAAAAACTCTACACTGCTTTTAGTAACTTACCTCCTACACCAACCACATTGACCCCCTATCCACCCAGTCATATCAGCCTTATCTAAATACTGTTCACTTATATGTTTCACTGTAAACACCTGGTCCACACACCCCCTACCTTTCCTAAAGCCTCCTTGTTCATCTGCTATCCTAATCTCCGTCTTACTCTTAATTCTTTCAATAATAACTCTACCATACACTTTACCAGGTATACTCAACAGACTTATCCCCCTATAATTTTTGCACTCTCTTTTGTCCCCTTTGCCTTTATACAAAGGAACTATGCATGCTCTCTGCCAATCCCTAGGAACCTTACCCTCTTCCATACATTTATTAAATAATTGCACCAACCACTCCAAAACTATATCCCCACCTGCTTTTAACGTTTCTATCTTTATCCCATCAGTCCCGGCTGCCTTACCCCCTTTCATTTTACCTAGTGCCTCACGAACTTCCCCTACACTCACAACTGGCTCTTCCTCACTCCTACAAGATGTTATTCCTCCTCGCCCTATACACGAAATCACAGCTTCCCTATTTTCATCAGCATTTAACAATTCCTCAAGATATTCCCTCCCAATACCTCTAACTCTCCATTTAATAACTCTCCTCTCCTATTTTTAACTGACAAATCCATTTGTTCTCTAGGCTTCCTTAACTTGTTAATCTCACTCCAAAACTTTTTCTTATTTTCAACAAAATTTGTTGAAAACATCTCACCCACTCTCTCATTTGCTCTCTTTTTACATTGCTTCACCACTCTCTTAACCTCTCTCTTTTTCTCCATATACTCTTCCCTCCTTGCATCACTTCTACTTTGTAAAAACTTCTCATATGCTAACTTTTTCTCCCTTTTTACTCTCTTTACATCATCATTCCACCAATCGCTCCTCTTCCCTCCCGCACCCACTTTCCTGTAACCACAAACTTCTGCTGAACACTCTAACACAACATTTTTAAACCTACCCCATACCTCTTCGACTCCATTGGCTATGCTCTCATTAGCCCATCTATCCTCCAATAGCTGTTTATATCTTACCCTAACTGCCTCCTCTTTTAGTTTATAAACCTTCACCTCTCTCTTCCCTGATGCTTCTTTTCTCCTTGTATCCCATCTACCTTTTACTCTCAGTGTAGCTACAACTAGAAAGTGATCTGATATATCTGTGGCCCCTCTATAAACATGTACATCCTGAAGTCTACCCAACAAACTGCTGTCATTTCGCCCTACATCATATCTTGTATACTTATTTATCCTCTTATTATTACCTATAACTAAACCCCTTTCTATACAAAGTTCAATCAAAGGGCTTCCATTATCATTTACACCTGGCACCCCAAACTTACCTACCACACCCTCTCTAAAAGTTTCTCCTACTTTAGCATTCAGGTCCCCTACCACAATTACTCTCTCACTTGGTTTAAAGGTTCCTATACATTCACTTAACATCTCCCAAAATCTCTCTCTCTCCTCTACATTCCTCTCTTCTCCAGGTGCATACACACTTATTATGACCCACTTTTCGCATCCAACCTTTACTTTAATCCACATAATTCTTGAATTTACACATTCATATTCTCTTTTCTCCTTCCATAACTGATCCTTCAACATTACTGCTACCCCTTCCTTAGCTCTAACTCTCTCAGATACTCCCGATTTAATCCCATTTATTTCCCCCCACCTAAACTCCCCTACCCCCTTCAGCTTTGTTTCGCTTAGGGCCAGGACATCAAACTTCTTTTCATTCATAACATCAGCAATCATCTGTTTCTTGTCATCTGCACTACATCCACGCACATTCAAGCATCCCAGTATTATAAAGTTTTTCTTCTTCTCTTTTTTAGTAAACGTCTACAGGAGAAGGGGTTACTAGCCCATTGCTCCCGGCAATTTAGTCGCCTCATACGACACGCATGGCTTACGGAGGAAAGATTCTTTTCCACTTCCCCATGGACAATAGAAGAAATAAAGAAGAACAAGAGCTATTTAGAAAAAAGAGAAAAACCTAGATGTATGTATATATATATGCATGTGCGTGTCTGTGAAGTGTGACCAAAGTGTAAGTAGGAGTAGCAAGATATCCATGTTATCTAGCGTGTTTATGAAAAGATCCAAATTTATTTTATGGCACATTACTAAGTAGGTCTGGTATGAGTACCCGAGACAGCTGGAAAACCAGGCTTGTTTACACGATGAGGTGACACCAAGTCTTGCCCATAGGATCACTGCAGGGGTGAAGGGACATTAGATCAGATTCCTCTTGAGGAGAATCGGACTTCTTGGAGAGGATTCCAACTCCTCTTGAAGGAGATCGAACTTCTCTTGGAGAGGATTCTAGCTTCTCACGGAAGAGATCAGAATCCTCAGTGCTGCTTAACGAATTTATATGATAAAAAAAAAGGCTATTCCAAAGAACTTACAAGGAGTTACTCTCTGTATTCACACAGATTTGCTTACTATTAAATACTAGTTCAGACTGACTCCCTGACACTAAATACCCTTGCAGACCACAAAACGGGTGGAGATTGAACTCGTGGCTGGCGAGTCGTAAAAATCCACATTCATACTGTAACCAGCTGGCTACAATAAGATTAATCCAACTAGGTATATTTATACACCATACGAAAGGTAACAAAATATACAGCTACATATATATTAAATTTATATAAAATACAAAGATAAAAATAATGAATACAATAAGATGCCAAAAAAATCTTAAGAGGCTCTTACCTTGTACGACACAAAACACTGGCGATCCACAACTAATATAACAACACAAGAGTCAGATACACAGTCGTATTATGGTGTTACTTGACTTGGTGCAAAATATTACCTTACATAACAACCCTAATACACTCTAACACTCTCCAGGCCATTTCTCCGTCACAGCTGAAACACACACACACACACACACACACACACACACACACACACACACACACACACACACACACACACACATATATATATATATATATATATATATATATATATATATATATATATATATATATATATATATATATATATATATATATATATATATATATATATATATATATATATATATATATGTGTGTGTGTGTGTGTGTGTGTGTGTGTATATATAAATTGGACCAATACCTTGGCGCCTAGCTCACGCTAGACGTTGATCCAAGGCAGTCAGCTTTCAGGGAGAAGGCTTATAGCTTTTCATCTCATCCCCTGCATGCACCGACCAACTAGAGATTGTTAAAATCTTCTAACAGTGAAGACACTGTTATCTGGTGCATTAGTGAAGACACTGTTACCTGGTGAAGTAGTGAAGACACTGTTACCTGGTGCAGTAGTGAAGACACTGTTACCTGGTGCAGTAGTGAAGACACTGTTACCTGGTGCAGTAGTGAAGACACTGTTACCTGGTGCATTAGTGAAGGCACTATTACCTGGTGCATTAGTGAAGGCACTGTTACCTGGTGCAGTAGTGAAGACACTGTTATCTGGTGCAGTAGTGAAGACACTGTTACCTGGCGCAGTAGTGAAGACACTGTTACCTGGTGCAGTAGTGAAGACACTGTTACCTGATGCAGTAGTGAAGACACTGTTACCTGGTGCATTAGTGAAGGCACTGTTACCTGGTGAAGTAGTGAAGACACTGTTACCTGGTGCAGTAGTGAAGACACTGTTACCTGGTGCAGTAGTGAAGACACTGTTACCTGGTGCATTAGTGAAGACACTGTTACCTGGTGCATTAGTGAAGGCACTGTTACCTGGTGCAGTAGTGAAGACACTGTTACCTGGTGCAGTAGTGAAGACACTGTTACCTGGTGCTGTAGTGAAGACACTGTTACCTGGTGCATTAGTGAAGGCCCTGTTACCTGGTGCAGTAGTGAAGACACTGTTACCTGGTGCAGTAGTGAAGGCACTGTTACCTGGTGCATTAGTGAAGGCACTGTTACCTTGTGCATTAGTGAAGGCACTGTTACCTGGTGCAGTAGTGAAGACACTGTTACCTGGTGCAGTAGTGAAGACACTGTTACCTGGTGCAGTGGTGAAGACACTGTTACCTGATGCAGTAGTGAAGACACTGTTACCTGATGCAGTAGTGAAGGCACTGTTACCTGGTGCAGTAGTGAAGACACTGTTACCTGGTGCATTAGTGAAGGCACTGTTACCTGGTGCAGTAGTGAAGACACTGTTACCTGATGCAGTAGTGAAGACACTGTTACCTGATGCAGTAGTGAAGACACTGTTACCTGGTGCAGTAGTGAAGACAATGTTACCTGGTGCAGTAGTGAAGACACTGTTACCTGGTGCAGTAGTGAAGACACTGTTACCTGGTGCAGTAGTGAAGACACTGTTACCTGGTGCAGTAGTGAAGACACTGTTACCTGATGCAGTAGTGAAGACACTGTTACCTGGTGCAGTAGTGAAGACACTGTTACCTGGTGCAGTAGTGAAGACACTGTTACCTGATGCAGTAGTGAAGACACTGTTACCTGGTGCATTAGTGAAGACACTGTTACCTGGTGCATTAGTGAAGACACTGTTACCTGGCGCAGTAGTGAAGACACTGTTACCTGGTGCATTAGTGAAGACACTGTTACCTGGTGCAGTAGTGAAGACACTGTTACCTGATGCAGTAGTGAAGACACTGTTACCTGGTGCAGTAGTGAAGACACTGTTACCTGGTGCAGTAGTGAAGACACTGTTATCTGATGCAGTAGTGAAGACACTGTTACCTGGTGCAGTAGTGAAGACACTGTTACCTGATGCAGTAGTGAAGACACTGTTACCTGGTGCAGTAGTGAAGACACTGTTACCTGATGCAGTAGTGAAGACACTGTTACCTGGTGCATTAGTGAAGGCACTGTTACCTGGCGCAGTAGTGAAGACACTGTTACCTGGTGCAGTAGTGAAGACACTGTTACCTGGTGCATTAGTGAAGGCACTGTTACCTGGTGCATTAGTGAAGGCACTGTTACCTGGTGCATTAGTGAAGGCACTGTTACCTGGTGCATTAGTGAAGGCACTGTTACCTGGCGCAGTAGTGAAGACACTGTTACCTGGTGCAGTAGTGAAGACACTGTTACCTGGTGCATTAGTGAAGTCACTGTTACCTGGTGCAGTAGTGAAGACACTGTTACCTGGTGCATTAGTGAAGGCACTGTTACCTGGTGCAGTAGTGAAGGCACTGTTACCTGGTGCATTAGTGAAGGCACTGTTACCTGGTGCAGTAGTGAAGGCACTGTTACCTGGTGCAGTAGTGAAGACACTATTACCTGGTGCAGTAGTGAAGACACTGTTACCTGGTGCAGTAGTGAAGACACTGTTACCTGGCATGCACTGTTACCTGTGAAGACACTGTTACCTGGTGCAGTAGTGAAGACACTGTTACCTGGTGCAGTAGTGAAGACACTGTTACCTGGTGCAGTAGTGAAGACACTGTTACCTGGTGCAGTAGTGAAGACACTGTTACCTGGTGCAGTAGTGAAGACACTGTTACCTGGTGCAGTAGTGAAGACACTGTTACCTGGTGCCTGTCGCTTGTAAAAGTGACGTCATGTGGTGAACCATCATTGCTGAACATATCACAACGTATGATGTCAGTTACATGTGATACGATGACAGTCTCAGTTTCACCATTAAACTGCCAACTAATTTTTAATGAATTTCCTACCAGTATTACGTGATATCACTATAATATTATGTCCCTCTTGTGCTTCCAACTTGGAGAAACATTCAAGTTACCTGTTCTTAAATCAAGTTGAATGGACATTTGGAAATTCATTTTCGTCGAGCTGATTCTGTCTTAGCAGAAAGTTTAGTCAGTACTGAAAGCTTAAAGACAAGCTTGTCCTCACCAACCTCCAATACAACTGTCGTATCATCTAGTGATTCTATGTTACCAACTTCACCTACTGCTGTTTAAAAAGGCAGTAACGTGGCCAGGTTATAGCCTCAAGGGTAGAGACAACAGCCTACTTTTTTGGTAACTTGTTTTTTCAGTACATGTGTATTTTTTTTTCACAATTTCTAAATTTATAAAAAACTCAAATTGACCAATACCCATGCAGTTGTAAAGTTAAATCGACTTCAAAAGTGTTGTGATGTTTATGTTGGGTGGAAAAAATAATTTTTCCTTGAGTATGGCTCGGGTGCTGTCGGTTTCCCAGAATTTTCTAATATACCGGCATAAAGAAACAAAACATTATGATTCCGTCTTAAAGTAAAGGAATACTTCCTCTTATAGCAATCAGAAATTGCCAGTTGCCCTATATGGCAATTGGCAGTTTTCAGCTATGTATTTTTCTTAACACACTGGGCGTCTCCCACGGAGCTGTCTCGTCAGAAATGTCATAATATCACATTCTAAACGATCTGCAACAGCAACTGCAACAGCATCATCTCTTTAAGAGTAAAAGACTGAACTGCTTCCCTAAATCCCTTCATATATTTTATTTGTTCATGCACAAACATCATGTCAAGGCTGCAAATCACCTGTCTCCACTCACTCCGTTCTAACATGACCACTGAAGCTGAAACCTCTAACACTCAAAACCTCCTTTATCCGTCACTCCGACGCTTCTGGGTTGGAATGACGTAAATGCCCAAAGTACCTCAACAACCCCTCGTCACCCATCTGAATGGTTCTTTTGGTTTTCTACTCTCCACGTTCCAAAAGTCTACGTTGTTCTCACATATGACTTCACCACTGTCTTCAGCCTGCTTCACACTGCAACTTTTAAAGGGATAGATGAGTAAGCCAATGGAAGGCTCCAGTGGCGGGTCATTATATGACTAAGACCCACGTTAGGAAACACTAGTCCTATTTCCTGATGAATTTAACCTAACGTAACCTATCAGTGTAACCGAGGTTCATCTTTAGATGATTGTTCCAGGCCTTTAAAACTTTGTACTTTACACAAGGATCCCAAGTACAAGAGATCCTGGGAACTACCGGTTACTCAGATAAGTGAAACGAAATACTCATCTATTGTGTAATAAAAAGAAAATATTAGATTTTTTTTATTTTTGTATACCTGTGGGAACTTGCGAGATGCCCACTCTGGCAATCACTGTTGACATAGATAAGACAAGACGCCTGTGTCCTGGTTTCACAAGTACCCCTATGGATACATTTCTTTAAAAGGGGAGTTAACTAACCAGCAGGAAATATGTGTCTCCATGCACAAACTTGTGTTGCCGAGTCTGTACTAGATAGAAATCCCCTGATTTTACCCAGGCTAATCTAGATTTCTAATGACTTCTCAATCTTCAAGATGCCACATGTACAGAAGAAATGGTTCCTGTTAGCAGTTAAAATGTGTTAGTAACCACAGCACACACCTTGAGGGTCCCTGAATTCATGGTGTTTTCCCTAGCTAATATTTATATACACAAAAGGTTACTAGCTTCTGGCCTAATATCCTAGGGAGAGGTACTCAGCAATCCTGTTCATAATTACCTCATATTGGGCTTATCACCCACCCATAACACATAACTAAATTACCCATGTGTTCCCCAAAATACCCTCAGCAGACTAATACTAAACTGAATACTGGAAACTGTCTCACTACGGGAGCCTGATGTAGAGACTAAAATGTCCACAGTGCGTCAGAACCCTCTACTTCTATACTCTCTGGTGCCCAGTTTAAATATTATGTAGACAGCGTTGGTCACTGAGCTTGAAGCTCCTTTGAGTTGTTATTCCGACCGCTGCTGTTGCCAGAAGAACATTTCTGCGTCCGCTAACCAGCCTCTTTTGCTCTGAAGGAAGGAGTTGCTAGATAACAGTATATGTATATTCAACCTCACTACTTAATATAACAATATTAATGTCTAAAGCTGCAATATTAATTCTAATATTATTTGCTAATATATAATTCAAGAATACCTAAATCATTCTTAAGGCCTAAATCTATCAAATAATGTATGAATCGTAAAGTTAACTCATATATCTATTGGTATGTTAGTGGGCCGTAAGGGTGCTATTTAACACTCTCTCCATTACTGTGACCGCGATCCTAAAATATTTACATACGAACCCGGCAGTGGAAATTTTTTGGTACAAATAAATTTCCACCCACCACATATTAATATTTCCACCAGACTGTAATAACTTATCATGCCGAAATTTACCACACCATGAAATGTGATCTACTCCTCTTTATTACTTTAATTTTCTTAATGGATATGCAAAGTCAGTTTCATAACATTTCTCTTAAAAATATTTTTTTCTTAATTTTAAGTTACGGTAGATTCAATTGGGTTAGGTTAGGTTATATTACATAAAACTATAAAAACGTTTATTTGGGTCATAAAAAGAGAATTAATAAAAACAAGCTGCTTGTGCGAAATTACTTGCAGGAGGGTTTACAGGGCATTATCTGAATTATTACCTGCAAATAATTTGGGTGAGGTAAGTGGGATATAGTTACAGTAGGTCGCCGAACTGTCACTCCCTCGATGTCCACTCCCTACCATTCTCACAAAAAGCTAGACCTGACATTAAATAAATAATTACAATATTAAAACCCCCTTCTCTGGTAAATTAAAGTTGTGTGGACTGTATATGATTAGGTTTGCTGGGTACACAAAGTATAATTATTGTACATAAATTAAAATAGTGTTATTAGAAAAGAAATTCGTATTACGACTTACAATTTAATTACTGGGTCATAATTATTATTTTTTGGTAAAACACCCTAACGCTACCACTACAGCTACAATTTTTGATAGTCAATGCAAAAATTACTGTACAGTATTGATAAGTGTCACTTAGCTAAGGTGTGTTGCTGGGAAGGATTGGGGTCCTCTATTTTTCCGTCCTTGTTGCCGAATTGCAAGGGTTTTCCAGATTATTTATCCCAATTCTTCAGCAGGAACGTGTCAGCAATTTCTCAGTTACGGATTGAGGCTGATATACACCAATTGACCTTCGAGAACGCCTGATTACATTGCACTATTCAGTCTAGTGTTCACATATTAAATTCATTATGACGTCTCTGTTCCGCGTCACTCTCCGGCTGTTCCACACCCCCTTCACTTAAAATTTCTCGAAGGGTCTAAATAGAAACACATTTTAATACGCAATTATTATATTATTTATTAATATGTTCCACCTGGGAGTGATAATGTCAGAGGATCTCACTTTCAAAGACCACAACATTGCATCAATCGCATCTGCTAGAGAAATGACAGAACAGATAATGAGAACCTTCAAATCTATGGATGTCAAGCGCATGATGACACTCTTCAAGTAGCTTTTTCTTTCTAGACTGGAATGTTGCTGTACACTAACAGCATCTTTCAAGGAAGGTGAAATTGCTGACCTAGAAAAAATACAGAGAACCTTCACGGGACACATAACTGCGACAAAACACCTCAGTATCTGGGAAAAATTGAAGTTCCTCAACCTGTACTCCTTAGAACGCAGGCGGGAGAGATACATGTTCATATACACTTGGAAAGTCCTAGAGGGATTAGTATCAAACTTGCACACGAAAATCACTCCCTATGAAAGGAAAAGACTCGGCAGACGATACATCCCCCCAGTGAAAAGCAGGGGCGCCACTAACACGATGAGAGACAACACAACAAGAGTCATGGGCCCAAGACTGTTCAACTGCCTACCAGCATACATGAGGGATATTGCCAATAGACCCCTGGCTGTCTTCAAGAAGGAGCTGGACAGGCAACTAAAGTCAGTACCTCACCAGCCGTGCTGTGGTTCGTACGAATGGTTGCGTGCAGCCAACAGTAACAGCCTGGTTGATCAGGCCCTGATCCACCATGAGGCCTGGTCACAGACCGGGCCGAGGGGGCGTTGACCCCCGAAATCCTCTCCAGAAATACCCCAGGTATATCTTTAGGAAAATAATTTAAAATATTCTCCATACTTCTATAGGTCTACATGGAGGGAATCCCAGGGATCAACGCCCCCGCGGCCCTGACCATGACCAGGCCTGGTGCAGGAAAATACCCAGAAAACGCTCAAGTCTATACGATTATCCCTTGAACGAGACTGGGCTGTGAACTGACGTAATTACAACATTGAGTGGGTAGCCTATTATTCTACACATCCATAGCTTTTTCCCAACCACCACTACAATCACCACTGCAAACACCACTACAATCACCACTGCAAACACCACTACAATCACCACTGCAAACACCACTACAATCACCACTGCAAACACCACTACAATCACCACTACAACCACCACCACAACCACCACTACAACCACTACTACAACCACCACTACAATCACCACTACAACCATCACTACAACCACCACTACAACTACCACTACAACCACCACTACAACTACCACTACAACCACCACTACAACTACCACTACAACCACCACTACAACTACCACTACAACCACCACTACAACCACCACTGCAACCACCACTACAATCACCACTACAACTACCACTACAACCACCACTACAACTACCACTACAACCACCACTACAACCACCACTGCAACCACCACTACAATCACCACTTCAACTACCACTACAACCACCACTACAACTACCACTACAACCACCATTACAACTACCACTACAACCACCACTACAACTACCACTACAACCACCACTACAACCACCACTGCAACCACCACTACAATCACCACTACAACCACCACCACAACCACCACTACAACCACTAATACAACCACCACTACAATCACCACTACAACCATCACTACAACCACCACTACAACCACCACTACAATCACCACTTCAACTACCACTACAACAACCACTACAACTACCACTACAACCACCACTACAACTACCACTACAACCACCACTACAACTACCACTACAACCACCACTACAACCACCACTGCAACCACCACTACAATCACCACTACAACCACCACCACAACCACCACTACAACCACTAATACAACCACCACTACAATCACCACTACAACCATCACTACAACCACCACTACAACTACCACTACAACCACCACTACAACTACCACTACAACCACCACTACAACTACCACTACAACCACCACTACAACCAACTAGCACCACAGAACCCTATTCCCTAACCACCATCTCAGCCAACAGCCGCCATTACTACTTTTACGCTATCTCACTCCCCCCAAAAATCTCTATCCATGCAACCATAACCCGTTTTCTCTATCTCTAATTCTTCACTATCTACCCTCACAACAACAACCACCTACGCTCACCACAACCGCAAGAACCACTACACCCACTAATACAACTAACCGTACACTGACGCCCCTTGTCCTACCTCCACTAAGCCCATATTTACACCCCGTTTTCTATACCACCGCAAGAGCAAAAAACAACCATGGCAATCACAATTATCAATGTCTCCTACCCATTCCATTCTCACGTTCCATCAGCAGCACATCCAAAATATCTACATACATGCTTCCTCCCCGTCACCCACTACCACACTATCCATACATTCATACTTCCTCCCCGTCACCCACTACCACACCATCCATACATTCATAATTCCTCACCGTCACCCACTACCACACCATCCATACATTCATACTTCCTCCCCGTCATCCATTACCACACCATCCATACATTCATACTTCCTCCCCGTCACCCACTACCACACCATCCATACATTCATACTTCCTCCCCGTCATCCACTACCACACCATCCATACATTCATGCTTCCTCCCCGTCACCCACTACCACACCATTCATACATTCATACTTCCTCCCCGTCATCCACTACCACACAATCCATACATTCATACTTCCTCCCCGTCACCCACTACCACACCATTCATACATTCATACTTCCTCCCCGTCACCCACTACCACACCATCCATACATTCATGCTTCCTCCCCGTCACCCACTACCACACCATCCATACATTCATGCTTCCTCCCCGTCACCCACTACCACACCATCCATACATTCATGCTTCCTCCCCGTCACCCACTACCACACCATCCATACATTCATGCTTCCTCCCCGTCACCCACTACCACACCATCCATATATTCATACTTCCTCCCCGTCACCCACTACCACACCATCCATACATTCATACTTCCTCCCCGTCATCCACTACCACACCATCCATACATTCATACTTCCTCCCCGTCACCCACTACCACACCATCCATACATTCATACTTCCTCCCCGTCACCCACTACCACACCATCCATACATTCATACTTCCTCCCCGTCATCCACTACCACACCATCCATACATTCATACTTCCTCCCCATCACCCACTACCACACCATCCATACATTTATACTTCCTCCCCGTCACCCACTACCACACCATCCATACATTCATACTTCCTCCCCGTCACCCACTACCACACCATCCATACATTCATACTTCCTCCCCGTCACCCACTACCACACCATCCATACATTCATACTTCCTCCCCGTCATCCACTACCACACCATCCATACATTCATACTTCCTCCCCGTCACCCACTACCACACCATCCATACATTCATACTTCCTCCCCGTCACCCACTACCACACCATCCATACATTCATACTTCCTCCCCGTCACCCACTACAACACCACCAATACATTCATACTTCCTCCCCGTCATCCACTACCACACCATCAATACATTCATACTTCCTCCCCGTCACCCACTACTACACCATCCATACATTCATACTTCCTCCCCGTCACCCACTACCACACCATCCATACATTCATACTTCCTCCCCGTCACCCACTACAACACCATCCATACATTCATACTTCCTCCCCGTCACCCACTACCACACCATCCATACATTCATACTTCCTCCCCGTCACCCACTACAACACCATCCATACATTCATACTTCCTCCCCGTCATCCACTACCACACCATCCATACATTCATACTTCCTCCCCGTCACCCACTACCACACCATCCATACATTCATACTTCCTCCCCGTCACCCACTAGCACACCATCCATACATTCATACTTCCTCCCCGTCACCCACTACCACACCATCCATACATTCATACTTCCTCCCCGTCACAAACTACAACACCATCCATACATTCATACTTCCTCCCCGTCACCCACTACCACACCATCCATACATTCATACTTCCTCCCCGTCACCCACTACAACACCATCCATACATTCATACTTCCTCCCCGTCACCCACTACCACACCATCGATACATTCATACTTCCTCCCCGTCACCCACTACAACACCATCCATACATTCATACTTCCTCCCCGTCACCCACTACCACACCATCCATACATTCATACTTCCTCCCCGTCACCCACTACAACACCATCCATACATTCATACTTCCTCCCCGTCATCCACTACCACACCATCCATACATTCATACTTCCTCCCCGTCACCCACTACCACACCATCCATACATTCATACTTCCTCCCCGTCACCCACTACCACACCATCCATACATTCATACTTCCTCCCCGTCACCCACTACCACACCATCCATACATTCATACTTCCTCCCCGTCACCCACTACCACACCATCCATACATTCATACTTCCTCCCCGTCACCCACTACAACACCATCCATACATTCATACTTCCTCCCCGTCACCCACTACCACACCATCCATACATTCATACTTCCTCCCCGTCACCCACTACAACACCATCCATACATTCATACTTCCTCCCCGTCACCCACTACCACACCATCCATACATTCATACTTCCTCCCCGTCACCCACTACAACACCATCCATACATTCATACTTCCTCCCCGTCACCCACTACCACACCATCCATACATTCATACTTCCTCCCCGTCACCCACTACAACACCATCCATACATTCATACTTCCTCCCCGTCATCCACTACCACACCATCCATACATTCATACTTCCTCCCCGTCACCCACTACCACACCATCCATACATTCATACTTCCTCCCCGTCACCCACTACCACACCATCCATACATTCATACTTCCTCCCCGTCACCCACTACAACACCATCCATACATTCATACTTCCTCCCCGTCACCCACTACCACACCATCCATACATTCATACTTCCTCCCCGTCACCCACTACAACACCATCCATACATTCATACTTCCTCCCCGTCACCCACTACCACACCATCCATACATTCATACTTCCTCCCCGTCACCCACTACAACACCATCCATACATTCATACTTCCTCCCCGTCATCCACTACCACACCATCCATACATTCATACTTCCTTGTCATCATCCACTATTACATATACCCACTGATATAGACATTGATATAGACATTGATATAGACACTGATATAGACACTGATATAGACACTGATATAGACATTGATATAGACACTGATATAGACACTGATATAGACATTGGTATAGACACTGATATAACCAGTGATATAGACACTGATATAGACACTGATATACACACTGATATAGACACTGATATAGACACTGATATAGACACTGATATAGACACTGATATAGACACTGATATAGACACTGATATAGACACTGATATAGACACTGATATAGACACTGATATAGACACTGATATAGACACTGATATAGACACTGATATAGACACTGATATAGACACTGATATAGACACTGATATAGACACTGATATAGACACTGATATAGACACTTATAGATATAGACACTGATATAGACACTGATATAGACACTGATATAGACACTGATATAGACACTGATATAGACACTGATATAGACACTGATATAGACACTGATATAGACACTGATATAGACACTGATATAGACACTGATATAGACACTGATATAGACACTGATATAGACACTGATATAGACACTGATATAGACACTGATATAGACACTGATATAGACACTGATATAGACACTGATATAGACACTGATATAGACACTGATACAGACACTGATATAGACACTGATATAGACACTGATATAGACACTGATATAGACACTGATATAGACACTGATACAGACACTGATATAGACACTGATATAGCCACTCATATAGCCACTGATATAGACACTGATATAGCCACGGATATAGACACTGATACAGACACTGATATAGACACTGATAGACACTGATATAACAGTGATATAGACACTGATATAGACACTGATATAGACACTGATATAGACACTGATATAGACACTGATATAGATATAGACAGTGATATAGACACTGACACTGATATAGACACTGATATAGACACTGATATAGACACTGATATAGACACTGATATAGTATATAGACACTGATATAGACACTGATATAGACAATGATATAGACACTGATATAGACACTGATATAGACACTGATATAGACACTGATATAGCCACTGATATAGACACTGATATAGACACTGATATAGCCACTGATATAGACACTGATATAGACACTGATATAGCCACTGATATAGACACTGATATAACCACTGATATAGACACTGATATAGACACTGATACACACACTGATATAGACACTGATATAGACACTGATATAGACACTGATATAGACACTGGTATAGACACTGATATACACACTGATATAGACACTGATATAGACACTGATACAGACACTGATATAGACACTGATATAGACACCGGTATAGACACTAATATAGCCACTGATACAGACACTAATATAGACACTGATATAGACACTGATATAGACACTGATATAGCCACTGATATAGACACTGATATAACCACTGATATAGACACTGATATAGACACTGATATACACACTGATATAGACACTGATATAGACACTGATATAGACACTGATATAGACACTGGTATAGACACTGATATACACACTGATATAGACACTGATATACACACTGATATAAACACTGATATAGACACTGATATAGACACTGATATAGACATTGACATACACACTGATATAGACACTGATATAGACACTGATATAGACACTGATATAGACACTGGTATAGACACTGAAATAGACAATGGTATAGACACTAATATAGACACTAATATAGACACTGATATAGACACTGAAATAGACATTGACATAGACATTGATATAGACACTGATACAGACACTGATACAGACACTGATATAGACACTGATATAGATATATAGAAACTGATATAGACACTGATATAGACACTGATATAGACACTGATATAGACACTGATATAGACACTGAAATAGACATTGACATACACACTGATATAGACACTGATATAGACACTGGCATAGACACTGATATAGACACTGATATAGACACTAATATAGCCACTGATATAGACACTGATATAGACACTGATATAGACACCGTTATAGACACTAATATAGACACTTATATAGACACTGATATAGACACTGATACAGACACTGGTATAGACACTGATATAGACACTGGTATAGACACTAATATAGACACTGATACAGACACTGATATAGAGACTGATATAGACACCGGTATAGACACTAATATAGACACTGATATAGACACTGATATAGACACTGATATACAAACTGATATAGACACTAATATAGACACTGATATAGACACTGAAATAGACATTGACATAGACATTGATATAGACACTGATACAGACACTGATACAGACACTGATAGACATTGATATAGACACTGATATAGACACTGATATAGACACTGGTATAGACACTGATATACACACTGATATAGACACTGATATAGACACTGATATAGACACTGATATAGACACTGATATAGACACTGATATAGACACTGATATAGACACTGATATAGACACTGATATAGACACTGATATAGACACTGATATAGACACTGATATAGACACTGGTATAGACACTGATATACACACTGATATAGACACTGATATAGACACTGATATAGACACTGGTATAGACACTGATATAGACACTGGTATAGACACTAATATAGACACTGATACAGACACTGATATAGACACTGATATAGACACTGATATAGACACTGGTATAGACACTAATATAGACACTGATACAGACACTAATATAGACACTGATATAGACACTGAAATAGACATTGACATAGACATTGATATAGACACTGATACAGACACTGATACAGACACTGATAGACATTGATATAGACATTGATATAGACACTGATACAGACACTAATATAGACACTAATATAAACACTGATATAGACACTGATATAGACATTGATATAGACATTGATATAGACACTGATATAGACACTAATATAGACACTGATATAGACACTGATATAGACACTGATATAGACATTGATATAGACATTGATGTAGACACTGATATAGACACTGATATAGACACTGATATAGACACTGATATAGACAATGATATAAACGCTGATATAGACGCTGATATAGACACTGATATAGACGCTGATATAGACGCTGATATAGACGCTGATATAGACACTGATATAGACACTGATATAGACACTGATATAGACATTGATATAGACATTGATATAGACACTGATATAGACACTGATATAGACACTGATATAGACACTGATATAGACACTGATATAGACACTGATATAGACATTGATATAGACATTGATATAGACACTGATATAGACACTGATATAGACACTGATATAGACACTGATATAGACACTGATATAGACGCTGATATAGACGCTGATATAGACACTGATATAGACGCTGATATAGACGCTGATATAGACGCTGATATATACACTGATATAGACACTGATATAGACGTTGATATAGACACTGATATAGACGCTCATATAGACACTGATATAGACACTGACACAGACGCAGATATAGACACTGATATAGACACTGATATAGACACTGATTTAGACGCTGATATAGACACTGATATAGACACTGATATAAACACTGATATAGACGCTGACATAGACGCTGATATAGACACTGATATAAACACTGATATAGACGCTGACATAGACGCTGATATAGACACTGATATAGACACTGATATAGACACTGATATAGACACTGATATAGACACTGATATAGACACTGATATAGACACTGATATAGACACTGATATAGACACTGATATAGACAATGATATAAACGCTGATATAGACGCTGATATAGACACTGATATAGACGCTGATATAGACGCTGATATAGACGCTGATATAGACACTGATATAGACACTGATATAGACACTGATATAGACATTGATATAGACATTGATATAGACACTGATATAGACACTGATATAGACACTGATATAGACACTGATATAGACACTGATATAGACACTGATATAGACATTGATATAGACATTGATATAGACACTGATATAGACACTGATATAGACACTGATATAGACACTGATATAGACACTGATATAGACGCTGATATAGACGCTGATATAGACATTGATATAGACGCTGATATAGACGCTGATATAGTCGCTGATATAGACACTGATATAGACACTGATATAGACCTTGATATAGACACTGATATAGACGCTGATATAGACACTGATATAGACACTGACACAGACGCAGATATAGACACTGATATAGACACTGATATAGACACTGATTTAGACGCTGATATAGACACTGATATAGACACTGATATAGACACTGATATAGACACTGATATAAACACTGATATAGACGCTGACATAGACGCTGATATAGACACTGATATAGACACTGATATAGACACTGATTTAGACGCTGATATAAACACTGATATAGACACTGATATAGACACTGATATAGACACTGATATAAACACTGAAATAGACGCTGACATAGACGCTGATATAGACACAACATTTGTGATTTTTTTTAATTGCCTCTGTATTTTGTAAATTTTGCCTCCATTCTTGCAACTTTGTTCCTTACTTGCATCAACCGCAACCACTACAGTACTTGTACATCCAGCTTCCTTCACCACCACCACCACCACTACAGTACTTGTACATCCAGCTTCCTTCACCACCACCACCACCACTACAGTACTTGTACATCCAGCTTCCTTCACCACCACCACCACCACTACAGTACTTGTACATCCAGCTTCCTTCACCACCACCACCACCACTACAGTACTTGTACATCCAACTTCCTTCACCACCTCCACCACCACTACAGTACCTGTACATCCAGCTTCCTTCACCACCACCACCACCACTACAGTACCTGTACATCCAGCTTCCTTCACCACCACCACCACCACTACAGTACCTGTACATCCAGCTTCCTTCACCACCACCACCACCACTACAGTACCTGTACATCCAGCTTCCTTCACCACCACCACCACCACTACAGTACCTGTACATCCAGCTTCCTTCACCACCTCCACCACCACTACAGTACTTGTACATCCAGCTTCCTTCACCACCTCCACCACCACTACAGTACTTGTACATCCAGCTTCCTTCACCACCTCCACAACCACCACTACAGTACTTGTACATCCAGCTTCCTTCACCACCACCACCACCACTACAGTACTTGTACATCCAACTTCCTTCACCACCTCCACCACCACTACAGTACTTGTACATCCAGCTTCCTTCACCACCTCCACCACCACTACAGTACTTGTACATCCAGCTTCCTTCACCACCTCCACAACCACCACTACAGTACTTGTACATCCAGCTTCCTTCACCACCACCACCACCACTACAGTACCGTTACATCCAGCTTCCTTCACCACCACCACCACCACTACAGTACCTGTACATCCAGCTTCCTTCACCACCACCACCACCACTACAGTACCTGTACATCCAGCTTCCTTCACCACCACCACCACCACCACTACAGTACCTGTACATCCAGCTTCCTTCACCACCACCACCACCACTACAGTACCTGTACATCCAGCTTCCTTCACCACCACCACCACCACTACAGTACCTGTACATCCAGCTTCCTTCACCACCACCACCACAACTACAGTACCTGTACATCCAGCTTCCTTCACCACCACCACCACTTCAGTACTTGTATATCCAGCTTCCTTCACCACCACCACCACCACTACAGTACCTGAACATCCAGCTTCCTTCACCACCACCACCACTACAGTACCTGAACATCCAGCTTCCTTCACCACCACCACCACTACAGTACCTGTACATCCAGCTTCCTTCACCACCTCCACCACCACTACAGTACTTGTACATCCAGCTTCCTTCACCACCACCACCATCACTACAGTACTTGTACATCCAGCTTCCTTCACCATCACCACCACCACTACAGTACCTGTACATCCAGCTTCCTTCACCACCACCAACACCACTACAGTACCTGAACATCCAGCTTCCTTCACCACCACCACCACTACAGTACCTGAACATCCAGCTTCCTTCACCACTACCACCACCACTACAGTACCTGAACATCCAGCTTCCTTCACCACCACCACCACTACAGTACCTGAACATCCAGCTTCCTTCACCACCACCACCACCACTACAGTACCTGAACATCCAGCTTCCTTCACCACCACCACCACTACAGTACCTGAACATCCAGCTTCCTTCACCACTACCACCACCACTACAGTACCTGAACATCCAGCTTCCTTCACCACCACCACCACCACTACAGTACCTGAACATCCAGCTTCCTTCACCACCACCAACACCACTACAGTACCTGAACATCCAGCTTCCTTCACAACCACCACCACTACAGTACCTGAACATCCAGCTTCCTTCAACACTACCACCACCACTACAGTACCTGAATATCCAGCTTCCTTCACCACCACCACCACCACCACCACCACCACCACCACTACAGTACCTGTACATCCAGCTTCCTTCACCACCACCACCACCACTACAGTACCTGTACATCCAGCTTCCTTCACCACCACCACCACCACTACAGTACCTGTACATCCAGCTTCCTTCATCTCCACCACCACCACTACAGTACCTGTACATCCAGCTTCCTTCACCACCACCACCACCACCACAACAGTACCTGTACATCCAGCTTCCTTCATCTCCACCACCACCACTACTATACCTGTACATCCAGCTTCCTTTCCACCACTACCACCACTACAGTACCTGTACATCCAGCTTCCTTAACCACCACCACCACCACTACAGTACCTGTACATCCAGCTTCCTTCACCACCACTATCACCACTACAGTACCTGTACATCCAGCTTCCTTGACCAACACCACCACCACTACAGTACCTGTACATCCAGCTTCCTTCACCACCACCACCACTTCAGTACCTGTACATCCAGCTTCCTTCACCACCACCACCACCACCACTACAGTACCTGTACATCCAGCTTCCTTCACCACCACCACCACCACTACAGTACCTGTACATCCAGCTTCCTTCACCACCACCAACACCGCTACAGTACCTGTACATCCAGCTTCCTTCACCACCACCACCACCACTACAGTACCTGTACATCCAGCTTCCCTCACCACCATCACCACCACTACAGTACCTGTACATCCAGCTTCCTTCACCAACACCACCACCACTACAGTACCTGTACATCCAGCTTCCTTCACCACCACCACCACCACTACAGTACCTGTACATCCAGCTTCCTTCACCACCACCACCACCACCACCACTACAGTACCTGTGCATCCAGCTTCCTTCACCACCTCCACCACCACTACAGTACCTGTACATCCAGCTTCCTTCGCAACCACCACCACCACTACAGTACTTGTACATCCAGCTTCCTTCACCAGCCCCACCACCACTACAGTACCTGTACATCCAGCTTCCTTCATCACCACCACCACCACTACAGTACCTGTACATCCAGCTTCCTTCACCACCACCACCACCACTACAGTACCTGTACATCCAGCTTCCTTCACCACCACCACCACCACTACAGTACCTGTACATCCAACTTCCTTCACCACCATCACTACAGCACCTGTTCATCCAGCTTCCTTCACCACCACCACCACCACTACAGTACCTGTACATCGAGCTTACTTTACCACCACCACTACCACTACAGTACCTGTACAACCAGCTTCCTTCACCACCACCACCACCACTACAGTACCTGTACATCCAGCTTCCTTCACCACCACCACCACCACTACAGTACCTGTACAACCAGCTTCCTTCACCACCACCACCACCACTACAGTACCTGTACATCCAGCTTCCTTCAACAACACCACCACCACTGCAGTACCTATACAACCAGCTTCCTTCACCACCACCACCACCACTACAGTACCTGTACATCCAGCTTCCTTCAACAATACCACCACCACTACAGTACCTGTACATCCAGCTTCCTTCACCACCTCCACCACCACCACCACTACAGTACCTGTACATCCAGCTTCCTTCACCACCTCCACCACCACTACAGCACCTGTACATCCAGCTTCCTTCACCACCACGAACACCACCACCACTACAGTACCTGCACATCCAGCTTCCTTCACCACCATCACCACCACTACAGTACCTGTACATCCAGCTTCCTTCACCACCACCACCCCCACCAGTACAGTACCTGTACATCCAGCTTACTTCACAACCACCACTACAGTACCTGTACATCCAGCTTCCTTCACCACCATCACCACCACCACCACTACAGTACCTGTACATACAGCTTCCCTCATCACCACCACGACCACTACAGTACCTGTACATCCAGCTTCCTTCACCACCATCACCACCACCACCACTACAGTACCTGTACATCCAGCTTCCTTCACCACCACCACCACCACTACAGCACCTGTACATCCAGCTTCCTTCACCACCACCACCACCACTACAGTACCTGAACATGCAGCTTCTTTCACGACCATCACCACCACTAGAGTACCTGTTCATCCAGTTTCCTTCACCACCACCACCACCACTACAGTACCTGTACATCCAGCTTCCTTCAACACCACCGCCACCACCACTACAGTACCTGTACATCCAGTTTCCTTCACCACCACCACCACCACTGCAGTACCTGTACATCCAGCTTCCTTCATCTCCACCATCAACATTGCAGTACCTGTACATCCAACTTCCTTCATCTCCACCATCACCACTACAATACCTGTACATCCAGCTTCCTTCACCACCACCACCACCACTACAGTACCTGTACATCCAGCTTTCTTCATCTCCACCATCACCACTACAGTACCTGTACGTCTAGCTTCCTTCATCTCTTCCACCAACACTACAGTACCTGTACATCCAGCTTCCTTCACCACCACCACCACTACAGTATCTGTACGTCCAGCTTCCTTCACCTCCACCACCACTACAGTACCTGTACATCCAACTTCCTTCACCACCACCACCACCACTACAGTACCTGTACATTCAGCTTCCTTCATCTCCACCATCGCCACTACAATACCTGTACATCCAGCTTCCTTCATCTCCACCACCACCACTACAGTACCTGTACATCCAGCTTCCTTCACCACCACCACCACCACTACAGTACCTGTACATCCAGCTTCCTTCATCTCCACCACAACCACTACAGTTACTGTACATCCAGCTTCCTTCACCACCACCACCACCACTACAGTACATGTACATCCAGCTTCCTTCACCACCACCACCACCACTACAGTACCTGTACATCCAGCTTCCTTCACCACGACCACCACCACTACAATACCTGTACGTCCAGCTTCCTTCATCTCCACCACTACCACTACAGTACATGTACATCCAGCTTCCTTCATCACCACCATCACCACTACAGTACCTGTACATCTAGCTTCCTTCATCTCCACCACTACCACTACAGTACCTGTACATCCAGCTTCCTTCATTTCCACCACCACCACTACTGTACCTGTACATCCAGCTTTCTTCACCACCACCACCACCTATACAGTACCTGTACATCTAGCTTCCTTCACCACCACCACCACCACTACAGTACCTGTACATCCAGCTTCCTTCATCTCCACCACCACCACTACAGTACCTGTACATCCAGCTTCCTTCATCTCCACCACCACCACTACAATACATGTACATCCAACTTCCTTCACCATAACCACCACCACTACAGTACCTGTACATCCAGCTTCCTTCATCTCCTCCATCACCACTACAGTTTCTGTACATCCAGCTTCCTTCATCTCCACCATCACCACTACAGTACCTGTACATCCAGCTTCCTTCACCACCACCACAATTACTACTGTACCTATACATCCAATTTCGTTCACCTCCACCACCGCCACTACAGTACCTGTACATCCAGCTTCCTTCATTACAACCACCACCACCACTACAGTACCTGTACATCGAGCTTCCTTCACCACTACCACCATCACTAGAGTACCTGTACATCCAGCTTCCTTCACCTCCACCACGACCACTACAGTACCTGTACATCCAGCTTCCTTCAACACCACCAACAGCACTTCAGTACCTGTACATCCAGCTTCCTTCACAACCACCACCTCCACTACAGTACCTGTACATCCAGCATCCTTCACCACCACCACCACCACCACTACAGTACCTGTACATCCAGCTTCCTTCACCACCACCACCACCACAACAGTAAATGTACATCCAACTTCCTTCATCACAACCACCACCACCACCACTACAGTAAATGAACATGCAGCTTCCTTCATAACCACCAATACCACTACAGTAAATGAACATGCAGCTTCCTTCATAACCACCACAACCACTACAATATCTCTACATACAGCTTCATTCATCACCTCCACCACCACTACAGTAACTGTACATCCAGCTTCCTTCTTCACCAATACCACCACTACAGTATCTGTACATCCAGTTTCCTTCATCACCACCACAACCACTAGAGTACCTGTACATCCAGCTTTCTTTATCACCACCACTACAGTATCTCTACATCCAGCGTCCTTCACCACCACCACTACAGTAGCTCTACATCCAGCATCGTTCACCACCACCACCAGCACTACAGTATCTTAACATCCAGCTCCTTTCATCATCACCACCACCACTACAGTATCTCTACTTCAGCTTCCTTCATCACCACCACTACAGTATCTCTACATCCAGCTTCCTACCCCACCACCACTACAGTATCTCTACATCCAGCTTCCTTCTCCACCACCACCACTACAGTATCTTAACATCCAGCTCCTTTCATCATCACCACCACCACTACAGTATCTCTACTTCAGCTTCCTTCATCACCACCACTACAGTATCTCTACATCCAGCTTCCTACCCCACCACCACTACAGTATCTCTCCATCCAGCTTCCTTCACCTCCACCACCACTACAGTATCTCTACATCCAGCTCCTTTCATCACCAACACCACCACTACAGTATCTCTACATCCAGCTTCCTTCACCACCACCACCACCACCACAACAGTATCTCGACATCCAGCTTCCTACCCCAGCACCACTACAGTATCTCTCCATCCAGCTTCCTTCACCTCCACCACCACTACAGTATCTCTACATCCAGCTCCTTTCATCACACCAACACCACCACTTCAGTATCTCTACATCCAGCTTCCTTCACAACCACCACCTCCACTACAGTATTTCTACATCCAACTTCATTCATCACCACCATCACCACCACTACAGTACCTGTACATACAGCTTTCTTCATCACCATCCCCACCAATACAGTATCTCTACATCAAACTTCCTTCATCACCACCATCACCACCACTACAGTACCTGTACATACAGCTTCCTTCATCACCATCCCCACCAATACAGTACCTCTACATCCATCTTCCTTCATCACCACTACATTACTTGTACATCCAGCTTCCATCATCACCACCACCACCACTACAGTATCTCTACATCCAACTTCCATCACCACCACCACCATCACTACAGTATCTCTACATCCAGCTTCCTTCACCACCACCACCACCACCACCACTACAGTATCTCTACATCCAGGTTCCTTCATCACCATCACCACCATCACCACCATCACCACCACCACCACTACAGTAACTCTTCATCCAGCTTCCTTCATCACCACCACCACCTCCACCACTACAGTATCTCTACATCCAGCATCCTTCACCACCACCACTAAAGTATCTCTACATCCAGCTTCCGTCAACACCACTACAGTACCTGTACATCCAGCTCCTTCATCACCACCACCACCACTACAGTATCTCAACATCCAATTTCCTTCACCAACACCACCACTATAGTATCTCTACATCCAGCTTCCTCCACCATCACCACCACCAACACTACAGTATCCCTTCATCCAGCTTCCTTCATCACCAGCACCACCACCACTACAGTATCTCTACATCCAGCTTCCTTCACCATCACCACCACCACTACAGTATCTCTGCATCCAGCTTCCCTCATCACCACCACCACTACAGTATCTCTACATCCAGCTTCCTTAAACACCACCACTACAGTATCTCTACATCCAGCTTCCTTCACCATCACCACCACCACTACAGTATCTCTGCATCCAGCTTCCCTCATCACCACCACCACTACAGTATCTCTACATCCAGTTTCCTTCACCACCACCACCACTACAGTATCTCTACATCAAGCTTCCTTCACCACCACCACCATCACCACCACCACTACAGTATCTCTACATCAGTCTTCCTTCACCACCACCACCACCACCACAACAGTATCTCTACATCCAGCTTCCTTCATCACCACCACCACCACTACAGTATCTCTACATCCAGCTTCCTTCACCACCACCACCACAACTTCAGTATCTCTACATCCAGCTTCCTTCATCACCACTACAGTACCTGTACATCCAGCTTCCTTCATCACCACCACCACCACTGCAGTATCTCTACATCCAGCTTCCCTCGACACCACCTCCACTACAGAATCTCTACATCCGGGTTCCTTCATCACCACCACAACCACTGCAGTATCTCTTCATCCAGCTTCCTTCATCATCACCACCACCACCACTACAGTGTCTCTACATCCAGCTTCCTTCACTACCACCACTACCACCACTACCACCACCACTACTACAGTATCTCTACATCCAGCTTCCTTCATCAACACCACCACCACTACAGTATCTCTTCATCGAGCTTCCTTCATCACCACGACTAAAGTATCTCTATATCCAATTTCCTTCACCACCACTACCACTATAGTATCTCTACATCCAGCTTCCTTCACCACCACCACCACAACTACAGTATCTCTACATCCAGCTTCAGTCGACACCACTACAGTACCTGTTCATTCAGCTTCCTTCGTCACCACCACCAGCACTACGGTATCTCTACATCCAATTTCCTTCACCACCACCACCACTACAGTATCTCTACATCCAGCTTCCTTCATCACCACCACCACTACAGTATCTCTACATACAGTTTCCTTCACCACCACCACCACAACTACAATATCTCTACATCCAGCTTCCTTCATCACCACTACAGTACCTGTACATCCAGCTTCCTTCATCACCACTACAGTACCTGCACATCCAGCTTCCTTCATCACCACCACCACCACTACAGTATCTCTACATCCACCTTTCTTCATCACCACCACCACCACTACAGTATCTCTACATCCTGCTTCCTTCATCACCACCACCACACACTACAGTATCTCTACTTCCAACTTCCTTCACCACCACCACCACCACTACAGTATCTCTACATCCAGCTTCCTTCACCACCACCACCATCTCCACCACCACTAGAGTATTTCTACATCCAGCTTCCTTCATCACCACCACTACAATACCTGTACAAACAGCTTCCTTCTTCACCATCACCACCACTACAATATCTCTACATCCAGCTTCCTTCATCTCCACCACCACCACTACAGTACCTGTACATCCAGCCTCCTTCATCTCCACCACCACCACTACAGTACCTGTACATCCAGCTTCCTTCACCACCACGACCACCACCACCACTACAGTACCTGTTCATCCAGCTTACTTCACCACCACCACCACCACCACTACAGTACCTGTACATTCAGCTTCCTTCATCTCCACCACCACCACTATAGTACCTGTATATCGAGCTTCCTTCACCACCAGCACCACCACCACTACTACAGTACCTGTTCATCCAGCTTCCTTCACCACCACCACCACCACCACCACCACCACCACCACCACCACCACTACTGTACCTATACATCCATTTTCGTTCACCTCCACCACCGCCACTACAGTACCTGTACATCCAGCTTCCTTCATCTCCACCACCACCACTATAGTACCTGTATATCGAGCTTCCTTCACCACCAGCACCACCACCACTACTACAGTACCTGTTCATCCAGCTTCCTTCACCACCATCACCACAACCACCACCACCACAACAGAACCTGTACTTCCAGCTTCTTTCTCCACCACCACCACCACTTCAGTACCTGTTCATCCAGCTTCCTTCACCACCACCACGACCACTACAGTACCTGTACATCCAGCTTCCTTCACCACCACCACCACCACTACAGTGTCTGTACATCCAGCATCATTCACCACCACCACCACCCCTACAGTACCTGTACATCCAACTTCCTTCATAACCACCACCACCACCACCACCACCACCACTACAGTAAATGTACATGCAGCTTCCTTCATAACCACCACCACCACCACTACAGTAAATGTACATGCAGCTTCCTTCATAACCACCACCACCACTACAATATCTCTACATACAGCTTCCATCATCATTACAATCACTACAACAGTAACTGTACATCCAGCTTCCTTCTTCACCAATACCACCACTACAGTACCTGTACATGCAGCTTCCTTCATCGCCACCACCAACACTACAGTACCTGTACATGCAGCTTCCTTCATCGCCACCACCACCACTACAGTAACTGTACATCCAGCTTCCTTCACCACAACCACCACCCCTACAGTACCTGTACATGCAGCTTCCTTCATCGCCACCACCACCACAACAGTAAATGTACATGCAGCTTCCTTCATAACCACCACCACCACTTCAGTACCTGTTCATCCAGCTTCCTTCACCACAACCACCACCACCACTACAGAACCTGTACTTCCAGCTTCTTTCACCACCACCACCACCACTTCAGTACCTGTTCATCCAGCTTCCTTCTTCACCAATACCACCACTACAGTACCTGTACATCCAGCTTCCTTCACCACCACCACCACCACTACAGTGCCTGTACATCCAGCTTCCTTCACCACCACCACCACCCCAACAGTACCTGTACATAAAGCTTCCTTCACCACCACCACCATCACTAAAGTACCTGTACGTCCAGCTTCCTTCACCATCACCACCACCACAACAGTAAATGTACATCCAACTTCCTTCATAACCACCACCACCACCACTACAGTAAATGTACATCCAACTTCCTTCATAACCACCACCACCACCACCACCACCACCACTACAGTAAATGTACATGCAGCTTCCTTCATAACCACCACCACCACTACAATATCTCTACATACAGCTTCCATCATCATTACAATCACTACAACAGTAACTGTACATCCAGCTTCCTTCTTCACCAATACCACCACTACAGTACCTGTACATCCAGCTTCCTTCATCGCCACCACCACCACTACAGTAACTGTACATCCAGCTTCCTTCATCATCACCACCACCACCACTACAGTACCTGTACATCCAGCTTTCTTTATCACCACCACTGTTGTATCTCTACATCCAGCTTTATTCACCACCACCACTACAGTAGCTCTACATCCAGCATCCTTCACCACCACCACCACCACTACAGTATCTCTACATCCAGATGAGTTCGTCACCACAACCAGTACAATATCTCTACATCCAGCTTCTTCACCACCAACACCACCACCACCACCACCACCACTATAGTATCTCTACATCAGCTTCCTTCATCACCACCACTATGGTATGTCTACATCCAGCTTCCTACACCACCACCACTACAGTATCTCTACATCCAGCTTCCTTCACCACCAAGACCACTACAGTATCTCTAAATCCAGCTCCTTTCATCATCACCACCACCACTACAGTATCTTTACATCAGCTTCCTTCATCACCACCACTACAGTATGTCTACATCCAGCTTCCTAAACCACCACCACTACAGTATCTCTACATCCAGCTTCCTTCACCACCACCACCACTACAGTATCTCTAAATCCAGCTCCTTTCATCATCACCACCACCACCACTACAGTATCTTTACATCAGCTTCCTTCATCACCACCACTACAGTATGTCTACATCCAGCTTCCTAAACCACCACCACTACAGTATCTCTACATCCAGCTTCCTTCACCACCACCACCACCACTACAGTATCTCTACATCCAGCTTCCTTCATCACCACCACTAAAGTATCTCTACATCCAGATTTATTCACCACCCCCACCACCACTACAGTATCTCTACATCCAGCTTCCTTCATCACCACCACCACCACTACAGTATCTCTACATCCAGCATCCTTCACCACCACCACCACAACTACAGTATCTCTACATCCAGCTTCCTTCATCACCACTACAGTACCTGTACATCCAGCTTCCTTCATCACTACCACCCCCAATACAGTATCTCTATATCCAGCTTCCCTCGTCACCACCTCCACTACAGTATCTCTACATCCAGGTTCCTTCATCACCACCACCACCAATACTGCAGTATCTCTTCATCCAGCTTCCTTCATCATCACCACCACCACCACTACAGTATCTCTACATCCAGCTTCCTTCACTACCACCACTACCACCACCACCACTACAGTATCTCTTCATCCAGCTTCCTTCATCACCACCACCACCACTACAGTATCTCTACATCCAGCTTCCTTCATCACCACTACAGTACCTGTACATCCAGCTTCCTTCATCATCACCACCACCACCACTACAGTATCTCTACATCCAGCTTCCTTCACTGCCACCACTACCACCACCACCACTACAGTATCTCTACATCCAGCTTCCTTCATCACCACCACCACCACTACAGTATCTCTACATCCAGCTTCCTTCATCACCACCACCACCACTACAGTATCTCTACATCCAGCTTCCCTCGTCACCACCTCCACTACAGAATCTCTACATCCGGGTCCTTTATCACCACCACCACCACAGCAGTATCTCTTCATCCAGCTTCCTTCATCATCACCACCACCACCACTACAGTATCTCTACATCAAGCTTCCTTCACTACCACCACCACCACTACAGTATCTCTACATCCAGCTTCCTTCATCACCACGACTAAAGTATCTCTACATCCAGCTTCCTTCACCACCACCACCACCACTACAGTATCTCTACATCCAGCTTCCTTCACCACCACCACCACAACTACAGTATCTCTACATCCAGCTTCCTTCACCACCACTGCTACAGTATCTCTACATCCAGCTTCCTTCACCACCACCACCACCACTACAGTATCTCTACATCCAATTTCCTTCACCACCACCACCACTATAGTATCTCTACATCCAGCTTCCTTCATCACCACCACCACTACAGTATCTCTACATCCAGCTTCCTTCACCACCACCACCACCACTACAGTATCTCTACATCCAGCTTCCCTCGTCACCACGTCCACTACAGAATCTCTACATCCGGGTTCCTTCATCATCACCACCACCACCACTGCAGTATCTCTTCATCCAGCTTCCTTCATCATCACCACCACCACCACTACAGTATCTCTACATCCAGCTTCCTTCACTACCACCACCACCACTACAGTATCTCTACATCCAGCTTCCTTCACTACCACCACCACCACTACAGTATCTCTACATCCAGCTTCCTTCACTACCACCACCACCACTACAGTATCTCTACATCCAGCTTCCTTCATCATCACCACCACCAGCACTACAGTATCTCTACATCCAATTTCCTTCACCACCACCACCACAACTACAGTATCTCTACATCCAGCTTCAGTCGACACCACTAAAGTACCTGTTCATCCATCTTCCTTCATCACCACCACCAGCACTACAGTATCTCTACATCCAATTTCCTTCACCACCACCACCACTACAGTATCTCTACATCCAGCTTCCTTCATCACCACCACCACTACAGTATCTCTACATCCAGCTTCCTTCACCACCACCACCACAACTACAATATCTCTATATCCAGCTTCCTTCATCACCACTACAGTACCTGTACATCCAGCTTCCTTCATCACCACTACAGTACCTGTACATCCAGCTTCCTTGATCACCACCACCACCACTACAGTATCTCTACATCCAGCTTTCTTCATCACCACCACCACCACTACAGTATCTCTACATCCAGCTTCATTCATCACCACCACCACCACTACAGTATCTCTACTTCCAACTTCCTTCACCACCACCACCACCACTACAGTATCTCTACATCCAGCTTCCTTCACCACCACCACCATCACCACCACCACTACAGTATCTGTACGTCCTGCTTCCGTCACCACCACCACCATCACTACAGTGTCTCTACATCCAGCTTCCTTCATCACCACCACCACCACCACTTCAGTATTTCTACATCCAGCTTCCTTCATCACCACCACTACAATACCTGTACAAACAGCTTCCTTCTTCACCATCACCACCACTACAATATCTCTACATCCAGCTTCCTTCATCTCCTCCACCACCACTACAGTACCTGTACATCCAGTCTCCTTCATCTCCACCACCACCACTACAGTACCTGTACATCCAGCTTCCTTCACCACCACCACCACCGCCACTACAGTACCTGTACATCCAGCTTTCTTCACCACCACCACCACCACCACCACTACAGTACCTGTACATCCAGCTTCCTTCATCTCCACCACCACCACTACAGTACCTGTACATCCAGCTTCCTTCACCACCACCACCACCACTACAGTACCTGTACATCCAGCTTCCTTCATCACCACCACCACCACTACTGTACCTATACATCCAGTTTCGTTCACCTCCACCACCGCCACTACAGTACCTGTACATCCAGCTTCCTTCACCACAACCACCACCACCACTACAGAACCTGTACTTCCAGCTTCTTTCACCACCACCACCACCACTTCAGTACCTGTTCATCCAGCTTCCTTCACCACCACCACGACCACTACAGTACCTGTACATCCAGCTTCCTTCACCACCACCACCACCACTACAGTGCCTGTACATCCAGCTTCCTTCACCATCACCACCACCACAACAGTAAATGTACATCCAACTTCCTTCATAACCACCACCACCACCACTTCAGTATTTCTACATCCAGCTTCCTTCATCACCACCACTACAATACCTGTACAAACAGCTTCCTTCTTCACCATCACCACCACTACAATATCTCTACATCCAGCTTCCTTCATCTCCTCCACCACCACTACAGTACCTGTACATCCAGCCTCCTTCATCTCCACCACCACCACTACAGTACCTGTACATCCAGCTTCCTTCACCACCACCACCACCACCACTACAGTACCTGTACATCCAGCTTTCTTCACCACCACCACCACCACCACCACTACAGTACCTGTACATCCAGCTTCCTTCATCTCCACCACCACCACTACCGTACCTGTACATCCAGCTTCCTTCACCACCACCACCACCACTACAGTACCTGTACATCCAGCTTCCTTCATCACCACTTCCACCACTACTGTACCTATACATCCAGTTTCGTTCACCTCCACCACCGCCACTACAGTACCTGCACATCCAGCTTCCTTCACCACAACCACCACCACCACTACAGAACCTGTACTTCCAGCTTCTTTCACCACCACCACCACCACTTCAGTACCTGTTCATCCAGCTTCCTTCACCACCACCACGACCACTACAGTACCTGTACATCCAGCTTCCTTCACCACCACCACCACCACTACAGTGCCTGTACATCCAGCTTCCTTCACCACCACCACCACCCCAACAGTACCTGTACATAAAGCTTCCTTCACCACCACCACCATCACTAAAGTACCTGTACGTCCAGCTTCCTTCACCATCACCACCACCACAACAGTAAATGTACATCCAACTTCCTTCATAACCACCACCACCACCACTACAGTAAATGTACATGCAGCTTCCTTCATAACCACCACCACCACTACAATATCTCTACATACAGCTTCCATCATCATTACAATCACTACAACAGTAACTGTACATCCAGCTTCCTTCATCATCACCACCACCACCACTACAGTAACTGTACATCCAGCTTCCTTCATCATCACCACCACCACTACAGTAACTGTACATCCAGCTTCCTTCATCATCACCACCACCACCACTACAGTAACTGTACATCCAGCTTCCTTCATCGCCACCACTATTGTATCTCTACATCCAGCTTTATTCACCACCACCACTACAGTAGCTCTACATCCAGCATCCTTCACCACCACCACCACCACTACAGTATCTCTACATCCAGATGAGTTCGTCACCACAACCAGTACAATATCTCTACATCCAGCTTCCTTCACCACCAACACCACCACAACCACCACCACTATAGTATCTCTACATCAGCTTCCTTCATCACCACCACTATGGTATCTCTACATCCAGCTTCCTACACCACCACCACTACAGTATCTTTACATCCAGCTTCCTTCACCACCACCACCACCACTACAGTATCTCTAAATCCAGCTCCTTTGATCATCACCATCACCACTACAGTATCTCTACATCAGCTTCCTTCATCACCACCAGTACAGTATGTCTACATCCAGTTTCCTACACCACCACTACATCCAGCTTCCTTCATCACTTCCACCACCACTACAATATCCCTACATCCAGCTTCCTTCATCTCCACCATTACAATATCCCTACATCCACCTTCCTTCATCTCCACCACACTAGGTCCTTTAGCAACAAAATTAGCCCAGGAAAATTTTATGACGCTAATTTCTTGTTGCGCTCATGCATGATGGTGTGTTTGGAGGGAAAGGGTGCGGAGGACTGGTTGAAGGTGGGAACTGGCAGGAAGTGGTAGAAGAGAGGATAGGGAGAGGATAGGGAGAGAAATAAGAACGAAGTAAAGGAGAAGAGAGAAGATGTAAGAACAAGAGAAGGAAGAATGAGGGTTATGAAGGAAATAGTGACCAGAACAGACAAAGAAAGGTAGTTAATGGGAGAATAAGAGAGTTGTAAGTGAAAGAAATGGATAGAAATGAATACTACAGGATTAGCTGGAAATGCTGAGTTAGAGCTATGGAGCATTTACACGTTTTTGAAGTGGAAAAAAAAGAGTACATGGGATAAAAAGGCAGTTGGAGACATCACACTTCATACAGAGACTATCTGCTCAGTGCAGTGTAGTAACCTTATGTACCATCTTGTGTAGCAGAATGCCCTATTTTCTCTCCACGTTACCAATATTCATGTTGTCATCTAGACAAAGTGAGGAAAATGATTTAAAACGCATAGAATAACGAAAGGAAAGGTGTATATAGATTTTGATTGAAATTGCTACTATTAACAATACCACTTGCAACCTGGTTGGCTCATTGTTGACTGATCAGCTTGATGCAGTTGTTTACACAAATAATAATGGTAACAGCTTAATGAGTTGGTGTGTTGGGGATTGAACGATGGTGTGGTGGAGGAGAAAACAGAATAGATGACATAAGAAAAAACACAGTAGGGATTCCCTTTGTCGGGAAAGGCCCTACCTGACTGACACTGACTTCATTATTTGATATGGCAATCAAATATCCCTTAATCAACTTAAAAAGGAGAAAAAAACCTCCCAATGGGCTTCTTTAAAAAATATGTATACAGATGCACACTTAAAGTCACTGGACAACTCTTTCCAGTATGTGTAGACTAATGTCTAAACACAGCCAGGAATGGCGTTGACACACTAAAAGACTGAGGGACTGATCAACACAAACTACTTCAAGGTTGATAGACTCATCACATCATCATTATTTTTCCGCTGCTTCTGCTGTCCCCATATTTGTAAACCTTAAACTCGACTGATGCTTAACTATCTACCCTGCATCTCACTCACACTTGCTGGCACATTCCTAAAGGCACCATCATAGGCCAATAACGCTTTTTGGCCCATGGGCTCAGCTGATCTTGACCCACTTCTATGATGTGCATATATTAAATTTAAAAAAAAAAAGACTTGCCAGGAGTCTTTTATCCTCACAAGCAATAACATAAGATAATGGCCGAGGTTTGAAACTCCTCACCAGATACATTGTTTAACACAGCAGCGCAGTGCTCATCAGTGTTAGTCGCAGTCATCCGGCAAGAGACACCAGCCAGATGGAAGCCGCTCCTACAACCCACGTGCAGCAGCAGCTGCAAATTGGTTGGTGTGCGCCTCAGGAGATGTGCTCGGTAATATACACACCCCAAGATCATTTTTCTTGAGTGAGATTTGTAGTCCTTGGTCCCCCTTAAACCGTACTCTGTCTGCAGTCTTCTTTGCTCTTCCCAGACTTTCATGACTTTGCGCTTCGTGGGGTTGAACTCCAGGAGCCAGTTGGTGGACAAGACTTACAGCCTGTCCAGATCCCTCTGTATTCCTGTCTTATCCTCCACCGATTGAATTCTCCTCATTAACTTCACATTTTCTGCAAACAGGGACATTTCTGAGTCTATTCCTTCAGTCATATCATTCACATATACCGGAAACAGCACCGGCCCTAGGACTGACCCCTGTGGAATCCCGCTCGTCACAGGCGCCCACTCTGGCACTTCATCACTTACCATGACTCGCTGCTGCCTTCCGGTCAGGCATTCTCAGATCCATTGCAGAGCTTTTCCTGTTATACCTGAATGGTCCTCCAACTTTTGCACTAATCTCTTGTGTGGAACTGCGTCAAAAGCCTTGTTACACTCCAAGAAAACACAATTTACCCAACCCTCTCTCTCTCTCTCTCTTTTCTGTTACTGCCGTGTATGTGTGTGTGCGTGTATGTGCGGGTGTGTGTCCATGTGTGTGTGTGTGGGTACTCACCTAGTTGAGGTTGCAGGGGTCGAGTCCAAGTTCCTGGCCCCGCCTCTTCACTGGTCGCTACTAGGTCACTCTCCCTGAACTGTGAGCTTTATCATACCTCTGCTTAAAGCAATGTATGGATCCTTCCTCCACTACATCGCTTCCCAAACTATTCCACTTCCTGACTACTCTTTGGCTGAAAAAATACTTCCTAACATCCTTGTGATTCACCTGTGTCTTCAACTTCCAACTGTGTCCCCTTGTTGCTGTGTCCAATCTCTGGAACATCCTGTCTTTGTCCACCTTGTCAATTCCTCTCAGTATTTTGTATGTCGTTAACATGTGCCCCCTATCTCTCCTGTCCTCCAGTGTCGTCAGGTTGATTTCCCTTAACCTCTCCTCATAGGAATACCTCTTAGCTCTGGGACTAGTCTTGTTGCAAACCTTTGCACACTCTCTAGTTTCTTTACGTGCTTGGCTAGGTGTGGGTTCCAAACTGGTGCCGCATACTCCAATATGGGCCTAACGTACACGGAGTACAGGGTCCTGAACGATTCCTTATTAAGATGTCGGAATGTTGTTCTGAGGTTTGTTAGGCGTCCATATGCTGCAGCAGTTATTTGGTTGGTGTGCGCTTCAGATGTGCCTGGTGTCATACTCACCCCAAGATCTTTTTCCTTGAGTGAGGTTTGTAGTCTCTGGTCCCTTAGACTGTATTCCGTCTGTGGTCTTCTTTGCCCTTCCCCAATCTTCATGACTTTGCACTTGGTGGGATTGAACTCCAGGAGCCAATTGCTGGACCAGGTCTGCAGCCTGTCCAGATCCCTTTGTAGTTCTGCCTGGTCTTTGATCGAATGAATTCTTCTCATCAACTTCACGTCATTTGCAAACAGGGACACTTCGGAGTCTGTTCCTTCCGTCATGTCGTTCACAAATACCAGAAACAGCACTGGTCCTAGGACTGACCCTTGTGGGACCCCGCTGGTCACAGGTGCCCACTCTGACACCTAGTCACGAACCATGACTCGCAGCTGTCTTCCTGACAAGTATTCCCTGATCCATTGTAGTGCCTTCCCTGTTATCCCTGCTTGGTCTTCCAGTTTTTGCACCAATCTCTTGTGTGGAACTGTGTCAAACGCCTTCTTTCGGTCCAAGAAAATGCAATCCACCCACCTCTTTCTCTCTTGTCTTACTGCTGTCACCATGTCATAGAACTCCAGTAGGTTTGTGACTCAGGATTTCCCATCCCTGAAACCATGTTGGCTGCTGTTGATGAGATCATTCCTTTCTAGGTGTTCCACCACTCTTCTCCTGATAATCTTCTCCATGACTTTGCATATTATACATGTCAGTGACACTGGTCTGTAGTTTAGTGCTTCTTGTCTGTCTCCTTTTTTAAAGATTGGGACCACATTTGCTGTCTTCCATGCCTCAGGCAATCTCCCTGTTTCGATATTAGATGTATTGAATATTGTTGTTAGGGGTACACATAGCGCCTCTGCTATCTCTCTCAGGACCCATGGAGAGATGTACGGCCCCATTGCCTTTGAGGTATCTAGCTCACTCAGAAGCCTCTTCACTTCTTCCTCGGTTGTGTGCACTGTGTCCAGCACATGGTGGTGTGCCCCACCTCTCCGTCTTTCTGGAGCCCCTTCTGTCTCCTCTGTGAACACTTCTTTGAATCTTTTGTTGAGTTCCTCTCATACTTCACAGTCATTTCTTGTTGTCTCTCCTCCTTCCTTCCTAAGCCTGATTACCTGGTCCTTGACTGTTGTTTTCCTCCTGATCTGGCTGTATAACAGTTTCGGGTCAGATTTGGCTTTCGCTGCTATGTCGTTTTCATATTGTCGTTGGGCCTCCCTTCTTATCTGTGCATATTCGTTTCTGGCTGTATGACTGCTCTCCTTATTCTCCTGGGTCCTTTGCCTTCTATATTTCTTCCATTCCCTAGCACACTTGGTTTTAGCCTCCCTGCACCTTTGGGTTAACCATGGGCTCATCATGGCTTTTTCATTATTCCTGTTACCCTTGGGTACAAACCTCTCCTCAGCCTCCTTGCACATTGTTGCTACATATTCCATCATCTCATTAACTGGCTTCCCTGCCGGTTCTCTGTCCCACTGAACCCCGTTCAGGAAGGTCCTCATTCCCATGTAGTCCCCTTTCTTGTAGTTTGGCCTCATTCATCCTGGCCTTCCTGTTTCCCCCTCCACTTGTAGCTCTACTGTGTATTCGAAGCTTAAAACCACATGATCGCTAGCCCCAAGGGTTCTTTCATATGTGATGTCCTCGTTATCTGCACTACTCAAGGGGAATACTAAGTCCAGTCTTGCTGGTTCATCCTCCCCTCTCTCTCTTGTAGTGTCCCTTACGTGTTGGTACATGAAGTTTTCCAGTACCACCTCCATCATCTTAGCCCTCCATGTATTCTGGCCCCCATGTGGCTCTAAGTTCTCCCAATCGATCTCCTTGTGGTTAAAGTCACCCATGATCAGGAGCTTTGCCCTGCATGCATGAGCTCTTCTGGCCACTGCAGCCAGTGTGTCAACCATCGCTCTATTGCTCTCGTCGTACTCTTGCCTTGGCCTTTTCCTGTTCTGTGGTGGGTTATACATCACTGCTGTTACCACTTTGGGACCTCCAGAGTGAAGCGTTCCCGCTTTGTAATCACTTTCTTCTCCGCTGTCTCCTCTCTCCAGCTCATCAAAATTCCATCGGTTTTTGATCAGCAATGCCACTCCTCCACCCCTCCCCCCCTGTTCCCCCTGTGTCTTTCCTCATGATCTTGTATCCCATTGGAAAGATGGCATCTGTTATCATACCTGTAAGCTTGGTTTTTGTGAGGGAAAAGTTCAATAGATAGGAGTAGCGAGGGAGTATATAGTAACAATAGTTTGATTGCCGGCTACTTGTTAATGTAGGGTCAGTCTAGCTCCCCATATGCCTTCCCCTCCCTCTTTCCCCCCCCCCGAAAGGTGACGTGTGGGGCTCCGGCCAAACAGTAATCACTCGACTCACAGCTCCCAGCACTACTGTAAGTACGTGCCTGCTCATATTCTAGTGGACTTATTGGTTGAAAGCTTCACTTTTGACCAATAATAAACTAAGTCCTTTCAGTCTTGCTCTGTTAAATGTCTTAATAATCACCACGTCTTTTAGGTATTGTACTTATCATGGAGAGTGATTTCTTAAGCAGTGGGTAACCTGTCTCTCTTTCCAGCTTGGAATGACAGAATGGGTCACCTGCCAACCAACGAGTAGAATTGAAGGAGACGGACTAACGAACTAACTTGCCTGTGCACATTTATGAAGAATCAGGACATAACCCCTCATCATTGCAGCAGTAAAGAACCTGCTTTCCTGTCATCTGGATAGATTATTTTATGGCTATAGACTCTGTGAAGAACGAGCCGGTGGGTTGTCACCAACACCTGCGACCCCCCCCCCACATCATCAGCAACGGCTACGATTTCAACAACACGCAGTGTCACCAACACCAGACACCCAAGTTTTATATATATATCAGCGTTGAATTCAGATATCATTTATATTTTTCATTTTTCATTTTCTTTAATGTAGGATCAATATTTCATATTTAAGTGTTTTATATTTTATATCTTCTAAATAATAAAAAGTGTTTATGTTTGTCAGTTTTTATTCTTTTTCTATGCATTAATTTTCCTGAGGAGGAGCCAGCCTTAGTAATACTGACTGAAGTTGTTACAGGGCTGAGTAAGCCTTCACAAGTGGCGACCTTGCCAGGATTCGCTCTACTGAATCAAGATTCAACTCCATCACGAATCTACCATTGGAACTTCAACGCCGCATACCACAGACGGTTACCACCAGCCATGAGTAATCATTCTCTATGGTAGGACTACAGTACAGGTATTTAAAAGATTTTGTGATTGTTATAGTCTCAATTTATTGTAAGTCAAGTCAAGGCAGGAATACTAGTTAATTCTGCCACCTATTTTTGTGTGAGCTTGAAACACTTTGGAGGATTAGACTCTAGGGACCCGAGATTTTCCAGTGACAATTTGTTTCATTGAGCTCTTTATTATATCAAGGGAACTGTCGTAGGACACTCTTGATTTCTTGGTGAGAAGATTGGATGGTCAAGGGACCCCATTCTACTTACTGTTTGCTCGGAGGCGGCATAGAACCTTTCGTTTTCATTAATACATATTGTTTAATTGAAGCAGGGATCGAGCCTTCTGGTTTATTTACAGTTTGAGCGGAGCAGGAATTGAACCCTACATTTTCTTTGATACCCATTTCATTTTCCCCTAGTAGTTTAAGTTATTCTTGCAAGCATGGAGGAATACCAGTTTTGGATGAATGCTGGAAGTAAGTTAGGAATAACAGGGAAAAATTTAGAATCTTTCATTAGTGCTAAGATCCAGGAAAGAATTGAAAGACAGAGAATTGAGAGAGAAGAGAGACAGTTAGAAAGGGAAAGACAAGAGGAAAAGGAGAGAGAGAGAATCGAAAGAGAAGAGAAAAAGGAGAGAGAGAGAATCGAAAGAGAAAACCAAGATAGACAGTTAGAAAGAGAGAGAGAAGACAAAAAGGAGCGTAATAGACTTGATCGTGAGAAGAGAGAGCTAGAGTATGTGAGGAACAAGCTAGAATACGTGAGGAACAAGCTAATGTACGTGAGGAACAAGTTAAATTAAGAGAACTTGAGGAAAGAGCAAAGGATAGAGAAGTTGAGGAAAAAGCTAGAGAACGTGAGGAAAAAGCTAGAGAACTTGAGTTAAGGGGGAGAGAAAAAGCTCGCGAGCTCGAAAAAGCTCGCCTTGAATTAGAGAATAAAAAGTTAACTCTTACACAACAACAATTAGAGGAAGGAGTAATTGAACATCATGCAGCTAGTGCACATATTCCAACACCTAATTTACCTCCCTTCAGAGAGGGTGAAGATATTACTTCATACATTATCAGGTTTGAAAATACCGCTACCCTCTGTGAATGGCCTGCTGACACCTGGGCTACCAGGTTAGGAATGTTATTTTCTGGTACAGCTTTGAATATCTATGCAACTTTGTCGCAGGATATCATATGTAATTATAACCTACTGAAGAAGGCAATCCTTAAAGCATATTAAAAAACCACCAATTCTTACAGGAAAGATTTCAGGTATGCCACCTTACAGCATGGCCAAAACTTTCAGCAGTTACAAGTAACACTCCTTTGTTTGTTCGACTTTTGGATAGAGAGTTCAGGAATTGATCACGGTTATGAATCTCTTAGAGACTTCATGGTTGCTAACCAGTTCCTGACAGCTCTTCCCCACCAGATAAGAACATTCATCAGAGAATGTAACCTGATTAAAGCTGAGGAAGTTGCTGAGGCTGCTGACCTGTATGCTGAGGCTCACAATTCCTATAAAGACGTAAAGGGATCGAACCCTAAGGGCAAGGGTTCATCAGACCTTAAGAAATCAAAGCCTCTAGTGGAAAGTAAAATGACTTATTTTATTTCTGTTTGTCATTTGTGTGGTGTTAAGGGACATAAACGTCCAGATTGTCCTTCTAAGAAGGTCCAAAAAGTTGGAAGATGTTTTAAAGACTGTAATGACCAAGCACCCTTCTGTTCAGGAACAGTTAATGGACTTAATGTATTTACCATTTTACGAGACACTGGATGCACATGTATAGTCATTTCTGATAAGCTGTTCCCTAACCTTAAAGAAACTCATTCCTCTGCTATACTTTCAGACTACTTGGGCAGTACGGACACTTTTCCTACCATCCGTTGTTACATTAGGTCTAAATGGTTCACAGGTTGGTCTGAAGCCGTACTAGCTCCCATCACTTCTTGCTCCGTACTAATAGGTAATGTAAAAGGTGCCATTCTTCCTTCTGAGGTTGACCTTTCATCACCAAAGATGGACATAAGGTTTTCAGATCCTCTTCCTGTAGAGTCATAGAAGTCCCTCGAAAGTTCAGATGAGACAATGTCTCGTGAGATTCATGTGGGATTAAAAACCAGTGATGCTACTCTCGAAAGCGAGGTAGTAGGATCACCGGTTCACTTGTTACATGAAAATAAAGATATCACCTTCGATACTATAAATGTCTTGACTAGGGCTCAGACCAAAGCCCAGGCTTCTCCTACTGTCCATCCTTTGATTTTCCCTGACTTCAAGCCTTTAGATATATCAAAGGACTCCTTTGTCAATTTTTAACGTAATTGCCCTTCTCTTCAGAACTGCCATAATGCCGCTAAACAAAATCAAGTTATCCAAAGGAAAAAATTTTCATATAAATTTGAATATATAAAAGGTATCTTGTACAAGTCAGTATTCAAATTAAATTCAGATGAGATAGACTATTCCATCTTAGTTGTTCCAAGTCAATGCAGAGAGACTGTTCTTAAAATGGCTCATGACCTGCCAGTGGCCGGACATTTCTCGCATCGTAAAACCTTAAATAAAATTAGGGAAACCCATTTTTGGCCAAAGTCCTCAGATGTCACTACCTATTGTAGATCGTGTAAAGTTTGCCAACTGTCATCCTCCCGAAGTACCAGGCGAGTACCTATGGTCAAAATGCCAGTCATTACGGTACCCTTTGAAAGAGTAGCTATTGACATCGTTGGTCCTTTATCACCACTTTCATCTGGGGGACATAGATATATATTAACATTAGTTGATTATGCTTCGAGTTTCCCTGAAGCCGTACCCTTAAAGACCATAACTACTACAGAGGTGGCTGAAGCCCTTTTGTCCATCTTCTCCAGAGTTGGCATTCCTAGAGAAATTTTGTCTGGCCGTGGGACACAATTCACATCTGACTTAATGCAACACCTCTACCAACTTCTGGGAGTGAAGCCTCTCTTCACTACACCACATCATCCCAGCTGTAATGGAAGGATTGAGCGCCAGCATTCGATTCTCAAGTCCATTTTAAGGAAACTTTGCTCCCTTAAACCTAAGGAGTGGCTTTGTTTGCCATGAGGGAAGTTCCCAGTGACTCTTTGGGGTTTTCACCTTTTGAACTTCTCTATGGTAGACAGGCCAGAGGTCCATTGTCCATCCTTCATGACTTATGGACTAATGAGGAGGTAAATGCTGAGGTTCAGTCTTCTTACCAGTTTCTCCTTGCTGTAATGGGAGGATTGAGCGCCAGCATTCGATTCTCAAGTCCATTTTAAGGAAACTTTGCTCCCTTAAACCTAAGGAGTGGCTTTGTTTGCCATGAGGGAAGTTCCCAGTGACTCTTTGGGGTTTTCACTTTTTGAGCTTCTCTATGGTAGACAGGCCAGAGGTCCATTGTCCATCCTTCATGACTTATGGACTAATGAGGAGGTAAATGCTGAGGTTCAGTCTTCTTACCAGTTTCTCCTTGACCTTAGATCCAAACTTGAGGAGACCTCTTACATAGTTTCGAAAAACTTAAGCTTGTCAATGGACCAGTACAAAACCTATTTTGATTCCAAAAGTCAGAGGAGAAGTTTTAAAGTAGGGGATGAAGTTCTGGTACTTTTGCCTATCAAGTCAAATAAATTATTAGTAGCATGGAAAGGTCTATATAAAGTGTTAAAAATTTGTGGGAAGGTTGACTACCTCATAGAAATCAAGGGGAAACCTAAGCTCTATCATATAAACATCCTTAAGAAATATTACCGAAGAAATTCGGTTAACTGCCTTAATAACTTTGACTTAGTTTTTCCACACGAACTTGATAAGACAACTGAAGAATGTAAGGTGTGCGTAATTGACACCTCTAACTTAGACTATGACGGAGAACTACATGACTTGGTGACTCTTGACCACTCGGGCGCAACTAACATTAATGTTAATGAATCTTTGGATGACCATAAGAGACATGAACTACTTCAATGTGTGAGTAACTTTTCAGACGTCTTTACTGATATTCCAGGTGTTACCTCCACGGTAGTCCATAAGATTGACTTAGTGACGGACAATCCTATCAAACAAAAATTATACCCAGTTCCAGTTCACCTTAGGGATGCATTTGACCGAGAGGTAGACAAATTATTAAAACTAAAGATCATTGAATCTTCAGTATCTGCGTATTGCTCACCAGTAGTCATGGTTAAGAAGGAGGATAATTCATATAGACTTGCTATTGACTTTAGAGGCCTTAATGCTATAACTCGGTGGGATGCTGAGCCTATGCCCTTAGTAGATAGCGATCTACACAAATTTTATGACACTTCCTTCTTTTCAGAGATTGATATTGCACAGGCATATCATTAAGTAATGTTAGATCCTTCTTCTAAGCAATGCACCGCTTTTCCTACACACCAAGGACTGATGCAGTATAGAATTATGCCCTTTGGTTTGGTAACTGCCTGCGCTACATACGTGAGACTGATGAGGAGGGTCTTGGGTAATATGCCAAATGTTTGAGTTTATTTTGATAACATTTACGTAATGACATCCACGTGGGGCGAACATATCCAAACATTAACATCAGTTTTGCGTAGGTTACGCTCACATGGCCTCACTGCCAAGCCGAAGAAATGCTTCCTTGGGTATAACAAGATTAGATATCTTGGACTGATACTTTCTAATAACTCTCTGCAGCCTCTCCCCAGTAAGATCAAAGCTTTATTGTCGGTATTTTATACCTTTCTTGCACAACTTGTCAGACACTGCAACATTATGGAATCTTGGTTCAAAGGACATCTACAAGACCTTCACGGCTGCTGCAACTAACCCATCTCATTGGGAAGGACCTACTTCCACTGGGTAATCCCGCCTACCAGTGACTTTGCCCTCGTCTGCTGCCCGTCCCTATCCACTGACGCCTATATAAACCGCCAGTCTTCTTGTCTTTGCTCCAGATTCTCCTCCACCATGATGCTGTGAACACTAACTCCAAGGCCGAGGGACTGATTACCTCATCTTTTGTATATAGTTCTACTGTCTTCCTATTATGTCCTAGAATCTGTATTGATAAAGCCACTGGATGGCGAAACGTCTACTACAATAAAGATATCCAGATGTTGCACATGTGTCTTAACTTTCATATTGTCGGTATTTTATACCTTTCTTGCACAACTTGTCAGACACTGCAACATCATGGAATCTTGGTTCAGAGGACATCTACAAGACCTTCACGGCTGCTGCAACTAACCCATCTCTTTGGGAAGGACTTACTTCCACTGGGGAATCCCGCCTACCAGTGACTTTGCCCTTGTCTGCTGCCCGTCCCTATCCACTGACGCCTATATAAACCGCCAGTCTTCTTGTCTTTGCTCCAGATTCTCCTCCACCATGATGCTGTGAACACTAACTCCAAGGCCGAGGGTCTGATTACCTCATCTTTTGTATATAGGTCTACTGTCTTCCTATTATGTCCTAGAATCTGTATTGATAAAGCCACTGGATGGCGAAACGTCTACTACAATAAAGATATCCAGATGTTGCACGTGTGTCTTAACTTTCATATTGTCGGTATTTTATACCTTTCTTGCACAACTTGTCAGACACTGCAACATCATGGAATCTTGGTTCAGAGGACATCTACAAGACCTTCACGGCTGCTGCAACTAACCCATCTCTTTGGGAAGGACCTACTTCCACTGGGGAATCCCGCCTACCAGTGACTTTGCCCTCGTCTGCTGCCCGTCCCTATCCACTGACGCCTATATAAACCGCCAGTCTTCTTGTCTTTGCTCCAGATTCTCCTCCACCATGATACTGTGAACACTAACTCCAAGGCCGAGGGACTGATTACCTCATCTTTTGTATATAGTTCTACTGTCTTCCTATTATGTCCTAGAATCTGTATTGATAAAGCCACTGGATGGCGAAACGTCTACTACAATAAAGATATCCAGATGTTGCACATGTGTCTTAACTTTCATAATGTCGGTATTTTATACCTTTCTTGCACAACTTGTCAGACACTGCAACATCATGGAATCTTGGTTCAGAGGACATCTACAAGACCTTCACGGCTGCTGCAACTAACCCATCTCTTTGGGAAGGACCTACTTCCACTGGGGAAACCCGCCTACCAGTGACTTTGCCCTCGTCTGCTGCCCGTCCCTATCCACTGACGCCTATATAAACCGCAAGACTTCTTGTCTTTGCTCCAGATTCTCCTCCACCATGATACTGTGAACACTAACTCCAAGGCCGAGGGACTGATTACCTCATCTTTTGTATATAGTTCTACTGTCTTCCTATTATGTCCTAGAATCTGTATTGATAAAGCCACTGGATGGCGAAACGTCTACTACAATAAAGATATCCAGATGTTGCACATGTGTCTTAACTTTCATATTGTCGGTATTTTATACCTTTCTTGCACAACTTGTCAGACACTGCAACATCATGGAATCTTGGTTCAGAGGACATCTACAAGACCTTCACGGCTGCTGCAACTAACCCATCTCTTTGGGAAGGACCTACTTCCACTGGGGAATCCCGCCTACCAGTGACTTTGCCCTCGTCTGCTGCCCGTCCCTATCCACTGACGCCTATATAAACCGCCAGTCTTCTTGTCTTTGCTCCAGATTCTCCTCCACCATGATGCTGTGAACACTAACTCCAAGGCCGAGGGACTGATTACCTCATCTTTTGTATATAGATCTACTGTCTTCCTATTATGTCCTAGAATCTGTATTGATAAAGCCACTGGATGGCGAAACGTCTACTACAATAAAGATATCCAGATGTTGCACATGTGTCTTAACTTTCATATTGTCGGTATTTTATACCTTTCTTGCACAACTTGTCAGACACTGCAACATCATGGAATCTTGGTTCAGAGGACATCTACAAGACCTTCACGGCTGCTGCAACTAACCCATCTCTTTGGGAAGGACCTACTTCCACTGGGGAATCCCGCCTACCAGTGACTTTGCCCTCGTCTGCTGCCCGTCCCTATCCACTGACGCCTATATAAACCGCCAGTCTTGTCTTTGCTCCAGATTCTCCTCCACCACGATGCTGTGAACACTAACTCCAAGGCCGAGGGACTGATTACCTCATCTTTTGTATATAGTTCTACTGTCTTCCTATTATGTCCTAGAATCTGTATTGTTTGTAATGGCTTGATAAAGCTCCCGGAGAGCGAAACGTTGCCACAATAAAATGTCACATTAGTTGCACTTGTGTCCTTTCACTTTGGAAATAAATGGTATAAAATACCGACACAATAGAAATATAAACACATATGCAGTATAATGTGATCCTTTATTGACTACGTTTCGCCCACACAGTGGACTTTTTCAAGTCACAAACAGAACTACCTGGGGTGGAAGGAACGCGAGTATTTATAATCCGGTTCAGAATGCTGAGGTCAGGTGGAGAATGCTGCATCTGATGATGTACCGAGTTGGGTTATAGAGTCTAAAAACTTGGGTAGCTTGGAAAGGAGATTGGATAAGTTTGTGAGCAGACCTTCTACAGTGTTCTTATGTGGGATAGCGATGAAGAAGTTTCTTGGCAAGTGGTTCAGCTATGTTATAGAAGCCACTATTCTGGTTGAAGTTGTCGGATATAGAAATAAGTGATGATTCCAGGATTCTCAATACCGAAGAATCCTGGAATCATCACTTATTTCTATATCCGACAACTTCAACCAGAATAGTGGCTTCTATAACATTGTGGTTCAGCTGGACTGTACCACAATGGTCACACACAAGGCTGGCGACTCCCTGACCACTGCACGATCCTTCAAGCTGAGCTGGTGGCGATTAAGCAGGCATTGTCACATGCCCTACGACATCGACTCCGACCTGTCATACATGTTGATTATACCTCTGCAATCAATGCCCTCTCCCATCCTCAACCACAGGATAATGTTCACCTCATCACATCGATCCTGAGCATAATGACAGCCTTAGAAGTTCAGGGTAACAGATCGACATTGAACTGGATCCCCAGCCATGCTGGCATCCGGGGAAATGAGGCGGCAGATGATGCAGCCAAGGCAGCAACAGACTATCCACATGTTGGGATTACTGTCCCAATCAACCTACGACAGACCAAACTGGTGGCTGCCAGAGCCACGAAACTTATGGGGCAGGTCTTAGGTAATACCCCATCTCAACAGTGGTACCGAGCAGCGACTCAGGGAGAACCCCCTCCACATGATAGAAGTTGGTCCAGAACGCAGTGTACCGCCATCCATCGGCTTCGTTTGGGCTTTCCCACAGCCAAGATGATGGTAGACAAGGCTGAGGAGGAGATGTGCCAGTACTGTCAGCACGTTGTCCAGCGGCCCCTAACACACTATCTTCTAGAGTGCGAAGCTACTGAGACACTCCGCAGGCAACTAGGGGTGATATTCCCTCCCGAAGAGGACCCAGAGATGACTGCTGCCACACTAGTGTACCATGGGGTCAACGAACCAGACAAGCTGTTACCTGTAATAATGACATATCCTCCTCCTCGCTAGTGTCCATAGTTACATATGGTGTCGCTTATGAGATGCACCAGTTGAACTGACCAGAGGGGTGCTTGAGCGGCATGCGTCACATCATTGTGGAAATCTTTCTCCATCGGGAGCCAGAGACGGGTCATCGCAAGATTGGGACCCGTGCCAGGACTATGGTCTTGGCGAACATTATGCATACATACACCCCGAACCCATCCCAGGAAGCAGAGAAACTAGTGGAGCTTTTCACTTCCAGGGGAGCCTCCACTCAGTTCCCTGTGGGAGCTGAGTGGAGGCCACAGCGCCAGCTAACGATAGAAGCTGCATGTGAGTCGGAAGATGTGACTGATGTAGACCTCACGGACTTGGAACTCCGACGTGCCATTAAGAACACAGGTGACACTGGCCCGGGCATCGATGGTGTGACGTACTCCATGATTGCACGGGCTGGGCAGAGTGGATGGGAGGTCATACTAGACGTCATTAACAAGTCGTGGAGGGCCAGGACATTCCCAGCAGCTTGGAAGAAAGCTACAATCGTACTAATTCCAAAGCCCAAGGACCCATGCAGTATGAGACCCATATCGCTGACCAGCTGCTTAGCCAAGACTGCTGAGAGGATGGTGTTAAACCGCCTCCTATGGAAACTTGGACCCTCTCATCATCACATATTTGGCTTCACCAAAGGAGTGGGAACAGCAGAGTGCATAACCACTCTACTAAGCCAGATTGCTGATAGCAACAAAAAACCTAGTATCGTCGTTTACCTCGACCTTGAGAAGGCATTTGAGCTAGCCAGCCCCTCAGCAATTCTGGCAATACTAGCTCGGAAGGGAATCAAAGGACGCCTCCTGGCCTGGATAGAGTCCTACCTTAGGGGCAGGCAGGCCTGTGTCAGCTTTCAGGGACACTACTCTTCCTTTAAAACCCTGGAAAACGGTACGCCACAAGGTGTGCTCAGTCCTACCCTGTTTAACATCCTTATGCAGGAACTTGTGAGCCTTCCCTTTCATAGTGGTACACAGCTCCTCAGCTATGCTGATGATCTTGCACTAGTAGTGAATGGGAAAGGCAATTTAAAACGACAGGCTCAGAGAGCTTTGGACCTAATTACGCAGTCTTGCAAGGAACTAGGCCTCAAGATCTCGGCCGAGAAATCTCTTGCAATGATGTTCAAGGGACCAGATCCTGTGAATAGATTACGTATTCAGGATATAGAACTTGAGTGGACAGGCTCCTACCTGTACTTGGGAATCTACATTGATAAAAAGCTGACCTTTCAGAAACAGGCCGAGTATGTCAGGTCACGTGCTCTACTCAGACTCAACGCCATGAGAGCCACGACGAGGCACCGTGCAGGGGCAAGCAAAGATGTACTTCGTTTGTACTATATACAAGCTATACGCTCGCTCATTGACTACGGTGCACCGGCTTTAGCTCATCTCTTCCCGCAGAGCAGGCAAAGGGAGGAGGTCGTACAAAACCAGGCGATAAGAACTATGCTTGGTGCCCCCATCTGGACCAACACAGTATGTCTCAGATCTGAGGCCCGGCTTCCTTCCTTGGCTGAGAGAGTAAGATACATAAACGCCTGCAAAGTGGCCACGATTCTGCACAGGCAGCAAGGTACCCCACTAAGGAGACGGATATTAACAACCATGTCACAAGATCCCACACTCTTCACGGACTACTCCTGGATTCGTTCGTTTTGTGCTGCTGGGCGGAAGCTGCTGCCTGTACAGCTGCTCTGTGAGAAGAGTTGTGACCTTCCTGTTGCTGGGTACCATCCACCACCTCCCTGGCGCCCAGATCCAGCCGATGTTTTCATCATGCAGCTACCCATCTCTAAGTGTCTCTGCAGTCATGACACCCTCAGCAATCATGCTGAGACAAGCATGGCACTGGCAGATGGAGGCACATGTGCAGTGTATTTCACAGATGGTTCTGTCGACCTTGACAGGAAGAGAGCAGCAGCTGGACTGTACCACAATGGTCACACACAAGGCTGGCGACTCCCTGACCACTGCACGATCCTTCAAGCTGAGCTGGTGGCGATTCAGCAGGCATTGTCACATGCCCTACGACATCGACTCCGACCTGTCATACATGTTGATTCCACCTCTGCAATCAATGCCCTCTCCCATCCTCAACCACAGGATAATGTTCACCTCATCACATCGATCCTGAGCATAATGACAGCCTTAGAGGTTCAGGGTAATAGATCGACATTGAACTGGATCCCCAGCCATGCTGGCATCCGGGGAAATGAGGCGGCAGATGATGCAGCCAAGGCAGCAACAGACTATCCACATGTTGGGATTACTGTCCCAATCAGCCTACGACAGACCAAACTGGTGGCTGCCAGAGCCATGAAACTTATGGGGGAGGTCTTAGGTGATACCCCATCTCAACAGTGGTACCGAGCAGCGACTCAGGGAGAACCCCCTCCATATGTGTCCTTTTACTTTACAGGTCCCCATATTACAGAGATAAAGAATGGCTTGTGAGACCTTGTTGCAATGGGAATGAGGAAGAAATAAAACTTAACAGTAGACTATAATGCATATTTGCGTTCACCAGATGATATATACAATTATGTACACTATGTACATTATATACAGACTGAATATGAAGTGTACACCACAGTGACAGATGGCAAAGCAGAAGTCAGAGAGTGTGTGCCATGATCAACCAGCAGCTAGACAAGTCTGATAATGCTTACCACAAGTGAATCGCGTTCCTTCAGCTTTGGCGGGCTTGCCTGTTATTGGCCAACGAAACAATGTTCTAATTTAATGATGGGTACCCTATTGATTGTTAAACCCTTAGCACCCAGTTTGCTGGCTGGGAGGGAGCCTATATGGGTGTGTAACATGTGCTGAATAAATTGTAACATACTCTTTGCATGTCACATGCTGCATGCTCCAATATGGGTCTGTTGTACACGGTGTACAGTGTCGTGAATGACTCCTTATTCAGATGTCGAAATGCCATTCTTAGACTTGCTAGGAGCCAATATGCTGCAGAGATTATCTGATTGATGTTCACCCCAAGATCCTTTTACCTGAGTGAATTTTACAGCCTTTGACCCCTAGGGTGTACTCTGTCTGAAGTCTTCTCTATCCTTTCCCCTAGCTTCATAATTTTTGTCCTTTCCCTAGCTTTCAATCGTCTGCGAACAGGGACACTCAGCCCTAGGACCACTCTAACACTCGTCCCATACGATCAATCATTGTTTCCTTCATGTTAGGTATTTCCTGATCCATTGTAGTGCTTTTCCTGTTATTCCTGCCTGCACCTCTAGTTTTTGCACTAATCTTTTGTGTGTTACTGTGTCGAAAGCCATTTTACAGTCCAACAAAATGCAGTCTACCAACCCCTCTCTATCCTGTCTTACTTTTGTTACTTTGTCGTAGAATTCCAGTAAGTATGTACTCACCTAGTTGTACTCACCTAGTTGAGGTTGCGGGTCGTAGAATTCCAGTAAGTATGTACTCACCTAGTTGTACTCACCTAGTTGAGGTTGCGAGGTTGTGTGTGTGCTTGTGTGTTCTTACCTACTTCTTCTTATCTATATGTGGTTGCAGGGGGGTCGAGTCATTGCTCCTGGCCCTGCCTCTTTGCTGCTCGCTACTACATCCACTCTTTCAATGTTCCATGATCTTTATCGTACCTCTTCTTAAAGCTATATATAGATCCTGCTTCCACTACATCACTCACCATACTGTGCCACTTCTTAGCAACTCTATGACTGAAGAAATACTTCCTAACATCTCTGTGATTCATCTGAGTTTTCAATTTCCATTTTGCCCCCACGTTGCTGTGTCCTATCTCTAAAACATCCTGTCCCTATCCACCTTGCCAATTCCCCTCAGTATTTTATATTGTATTCATGTATACCCCATCCTTCTTGTCTTCCAGTGTTGTCAGGTTGAGTTCCCTTAGCCTCTCCACATAGGACATAACCCTCAGCTCCGGGATTAGTCTTGTTGCAAACCTTTACACTTTCTGCAGTGTCTTGATATGTTTGGCCACGTGTAGGTTCCATACTGGTGCTATATACTCCAAAATGGTCCTGACGTACACGATGTACAGGGTCTTGAATGATTCCTTACTCAGGTGTCGAAACGCTATTCTTAGGTTTTGTCAGGTGTCCACATGCTGCAACAAATATTTGGTTGACTGGTGCCTCAGGAGATGTGCTCAGTATTATACTTACCCCAAGATACTTTTCCTTGAGTGAGGTTTGCAGTCTTTCGCCCATAGCCTGTACTCTATCTGCGGTCTTCTTTGCCGTTCCCCAGTCTTCATGGCTTTGCATTTGGTGGTGTTAAACTCCAGGAGCCAGTTGTTGGACCAGGCTTGCAGCCGGTCCAGATCCCTTTGTAGTCCCTCCTGATCCTCATTCACTTACATTCTCCGCATTAGTTTCACATTGTCTGCAGGGACACATTTGAATCTATCTCTACCGTCATGTCATTCACATATACCAGCCCTAGGACTGACCCTGGTAGAACTCTAACACCTCGTCACGTACCATCATTCGTTGTTTCTTTCCAGTTAGATATTCTCTGATCCACTGCAATGCCTTTCCTCTTATGCCTGTCTTCTCCTCTAGCTTTTGCACTAATTTCTTTTGCGAATCTGTGTCCAAGAAAATGTGATCTACCAATCCGTCTCTCTCCTACCTTACTTCTGTCTCCTTCTGTCACCAGTAGGTTTGTGACGAAGGATTTCTCCACCCTGAAACCCTGTTTCGATAGATGTTTTGAATATTATTGTTAGCAGCACACGTAGTGCCCCTGCTCCCTCTCTTTCAGGACCCACGAAGAGATGTTGTCCGGTCCCACCGCCTTTGAGGTACCCAGCTCACTTAGCAGTCTCTTCACCTCCTCCTCGATTGTATGTAGTGTGTCCAGCACTTGTTGGTGTACCAGCCCATCTCGGTTACCTGTAGTGCTTTCAGTCTCAACAAAAAAAACTTCTTTGAATCTCGTGTTGAGCTCTTCACATACTCCTTTGTCATTTCTTGTGATTCCTCTCCTGCCTTCCTTCCCCAGTCTTATTACCGTATCCGTTGTTTTCCATCTGATGTGGCTGTACAAAAACTTTAGTTCAGATTTGGCTTTCGATGTTATATCATTCTCGCATTGCCACTGGGCCTCCCTCCTTATTCATGTGCATTCTTTTTTTGGGTCTTCGGCTATACTTTTTCATTCTTCTGCGCACTTAGTTTTGGCCTCCTTTGGTTGAACCAGGGGCTCGTTCTGGTCTTCCCGTTGTTTCTGTTGCCCTTGGGTACGAACCCCTCCTCTGCCTCCTTGCATCTATCAAATGTACCTCATGCACGAAATTCCTCATGCCTGTGCAATCCCTTGTGCATGCGTGTGTATGCATATGTGTGTGTGTGTGTGTGTGTGTGTGTGTGTGTGTGTGTGTGTGTGTGTGTGTGTGTGTGTGTGTGTATGTGTGTGTGTGTGTGTGTGTGTGTACTCACCTAGTTGAGGTTGCAGGGGTCGAGTATGTGTGAGTGTGTGTGTGTGTCTGTGTGTGAACGTATGTGATCTCGTGAACAAAGGTGAAGACAATCCAGGTGATGCTTTACTGTGACGAAAAGTAAGATGACAGTGATGGAAAATTATGATGAGAATTTTATTCTCTCATACTGAGCTAGCTCCTCTGAAGATGAATTTGAGGCTGATTAATAATATCATGTAATTATATCAAATAAATTGTAAAACTGCCTTTTGAAAACACAGTAAATAAGAGACCTGAGTCCCTGTAATATATAAGAAATATGAAGCAGGTTGGAACAGTAATGTTCGTCTTCTTCCTCCTCCTCTCTGCCCTGTTCAAGGGGACATTATTCTCCTGCTGTGGAAATTTAAGCACCACCCACCTGTCGGCGGAACTTAGACACATCTGTAAGAAGTTGAGATCCTTAATGAGAAGAAACTCACCCCCAGTTATTGTGCGAGGAGGTTGTCATTCTTGCAAATGTTCGTAAGAAGCAGTTTGAAGGAAGATGCACTTTATAACCAATGTAATGTAAACAGAGCAGATATTCTCTCCAATTATTATTGAAAACAGCTACTTTTAATCATCCTTGAGGAAGTAAACAAATTATGCTTTAAAAAACAATATAATATAATACATGAAGGTGATAAATCTAGTCGTGTTTTTGATGCATGATGAGTGTAGTGAAAATGTGTGTTGATGTTAATATCAAATCATTTATGCACCAAGATTGGAATATTTCAGGATCTAAACATTAAGAATCATTCTGGATGTGGAGCTTAACGGATATTGATATCTGACGTCAGTGAACTGATATTTAAACCAAGTGTTTATGAGAAAAAAATATTGTGAATGTTTGTGAGTGAATAAATTGTTAGATTTTGTGATCAAATGATTACTTATGAATATCTACGTTATGTAATAAAAGTTTATTTGAATGATTTGGATCTTATACAAAATAGATTCCCACAAAAGTAAGGATAAATTTATATAAACAATGTTTAATAAAGAATACTATTATTTTATGCTGTGCATTTTCACATCAGAAATTAAGTGATATTGTATGGAAAGGGAGATTTTAATGATGAACTAAAATATTTATTGAAACTAACTGTATGAAAATGTGTTGGATTGTAGGGTGTGGCAGCGGAGGCTGCTGTAACCTCACTCAGATAGAGTGGTCTGGATTCCCTCAGGGTAAGAGACCTTACTTACAACAAGTGGTGACCTGGACTCCTTCGGGGTATGAGGCGTCACTCATGGAAGGTGGAGTAACATCGGGAAAGAGGACAGTAATTGAAGGAGTGACAGGGGTAAGGCACTATGGAGCATGATCATGAGACACGTAGGGACGTATAATATTCGCCAGGACAATGTCCTGGCACGGGTCTTAATATTTCGATGATCCGTATCTGGCTCCTGATAGAGAACCATCTTTGTATTGTCTCTATCCAGAGGCAGCCGCTGAGTAGATCACTGGCCCATATATATACTACACTATATGCGTAAATATTTTCTAACACATCGGCCGTTTCCCACCGAGGCAAGGTGACCCAAAAAAAAAAAAAACTTATCATCACTCGCTCCATCACTGTCGTGCCAGTTCAAAACTGTGGCATATCTCCTCCCCTCCTTCAGAGTGCAGGTACTGATCTTTCCACTTCCTGGACTCAAGTCCGGTTAACCAGTTTGCCCAAATACTTTCACAAATGCTCCTTTGCTCACATTCCAACAGCACTTCAAATCATAAAAACCATTTACCTCCATTCCTAGAAAACATGCTCGCTCAAGCACGCTCGCTGGAAGTCCAAGCTCCACACTCACAAAACCTCCTTTACCCCTCTCTCCAACCGTTCCAATGATAACCCCTATCCAATCTTCCATTCATTCTATTTTGTTCCATCCTAAATGTTGGAACCACCTCTACAACCCCTCCCAAACCCTCTGCATAATACTTTTAGTAACTCAGCTTCTACAGCTCAAGCTACGTATTCTCTGCATAATATTCACACCACACATTGCTCTCAGATACATATCCACTGCCTCCAGGTTTCTTGTTACAACATTCATCACCAATGCTTCACTCCCATATAAGAGTGTTTGTACCACAATACACTCATACACTTCCCTCTTTGTTTCCATGGATAACGTTCTTTGTCTCTAAAGACTCCTAAGTGCTCCACTCACCTTTAGTCTCGTCATTTCGGTGTTTTATCTCGTTTTCCATAGACCCATCTGCTGACAAGTCCACTCCCAAATATCTGAACGCATTCACTTCCTCCACATTCTTTCCCTCAAATGTGATATACAATTTTCATTTCCTAACTTTTTATTATCTTTATCACCGTGCTCTTTCCTATGTTCATTTTCTGTTTCCTTCGTCTACATACCCTCCCAAATTCGTCCACCAACCACTGAATATAATGTGCATATATACCTCTGTATATATATATATATATATATATATATATATATATATATATATATATATATATATATATATATATATATATATATATATACCTCTGTATATATTCCACTTACATGTATTAATGAAATAATATTTACTAAACATTATTTAATAACACTTGTTTAGCTAATATTTATTCGTCATGGGATATAACTTTTATCTCTTTTGATTCATTAAAAGAATTAGTTTTTTATTAGTTTCACAAATAAAGCAATTCAATCAAACTCTGAGCAATAACAGCATTTAGCTGCAGCTCGTTGAATGAATTTTGTTTTTGGTACGTAGCATTCTTACGTAAGATATTATATATTTAATATATATATATATATATATATATATATATATATATATATATATATATATATATATATATATATATATATATATATATATATATATATATATATATATATATGCTGCTCAGAGGGGTAATGCCTGCTGCATTTTGGGCACACGCCCCGGTTCTGAAGAGCTGGAATTCTTTGACCGGTAATCTGGAGTCCAGTGACTTTATGGAAACAGTTCAGGACTGTTTTCTGAAACAGTGTGCAACAGAGCCTACCAGGGGTAATAATTTGCTCGGCTTAGTCTTGTCAAATAAGGAAACACTCGTAAATAATCTGGAGATCACTGAAGAGCTTGGCGCAAGTGATCACAAATCCATCACTTTTAGAATTAACTGGGAATAGAAGAATAATGATAATACGGTAAAAATCCCTGATTTTCGTTCTGCCGATTATAATGGACTTAGAGAACACCTGTCAAATCTCGCTGGGGTTATCTTGCTAATGATTTTATTGATGATCATCATACTTATGATTACGAAGGGATCTGCGCTTATGATTTTTTTTCTTAATAATGTACACCGTGCTCAGAGTATATACATTCCCCAGAGAGAAATTAAGTCTAATAGTAACGATCCCAAATGGGTTAACAGGAGGCTAAAGCATCTATTAGGGGAGAAAAGAGGAATTTATAGGCGCATCAGAAGAGGAGAGGTTAACCTTACTGACCAATATGTTCAGCTTAGAAGAGAAGTAAAAACGGGGATTAGAAAGGCTAAAAGTGACCAAGAAATTAGAGTTGCTAATGAATCAAAGATCAATCCAAAGGGGTTCTTTCAAGTGTACAGGACGAAGGTGAAGGAAAAAAGTAAGACCTCTGAAAATTGGGAATGGACAGCTGACAGATAACGAACTAGAAATGTGTTCCTTATTTAATGACTATTTTTTGTCAGTTTTTACACAGGAAGACATAAATGAGATGCCAGAAATTAAGAATTATTCAGTTCCTGACGAATTAAAATTAACTAATATTACTGTCACGAGGGACATGGTTATCAAACAGATAAACTGAAGCAAAATATGTCCCCGGGGCGCGACGAGTTGTTTTCCAGGGTACTTAAGGAATGCAAGATGGAAACTTAGTCAGCCATTAACGAGTGTGAAGATTGAGACACTTATGCAGCATATGGGAATCTTTATTCAGGAAACGTTTCGCCACACAGTGGCTTCATCAGTCCAATACAAAGAGGAAGGCGTAAGGAGAGGAGGAGAATGAGGTAATCAGTCCCTCAACCTGGAGTCGATGTGTTCAGTCCATCAATCTTGTAGAATGTACAGCATAGGGCCGTAGACGTGGCTTATATACTGTAGTGAGGTGACGTGAAGCAGGTGGAGGCGGGGTCATAGTGGTACCATCCACTAGTCGAAGTAGGTCTTCGTCCAAAGGTTGAACAAGTGTTGAAGAATTCTTTGTAACAAGATCCCATGATGCTGCAGTGTCTGACAGTTGTGATGAATGGTTTGAAAAACCGACATGTTGAAGATTGAGACACTTATTGGACTGATGAAGCCACTGTGTGGCGAAACGTTTCCTGAATAAAGATTCCCATATGCTGCATAAGTGTCTCAATCTTCAACATGTCGGTTTTTCAAACCATTCATCACATTAACGAGTGTGTTTAATGCGTCCATCCTTGCTGGTGTTGTGCCAGAGTTGTGGAAGATGGATAATGTGGTTCCTATATTCAAATCAGGGGATAAATCCACTCCTTCAAATTACCGTCCAATAAGCCTGACAAGTTATTAGAATCAATTATAGCTGACATTATTAGAAGTCACCTTCAAGAGCATAACTTGATAAATGAATCTCATCATGGACCTGCCTCGTATGGGCCAGTAGGCCTTCTGCAGTGTTCCTACATTCTTATGTTCTTATGTTCTTATGGATTCACGAGAGGTCGTTCCTGCCTGACAAACTTACTGACGTTCTTCAATAGAACATTTGAGGCAGTTGACAGTGATAAGGAATATGATATTGTTTATTTGGGTTTTAGTAAAGCCTTCGATAGAGTGCCTCACAAGAGTGGCAGCTCATGGTATAGGAGATAAAGTTCTAGCATGGATAGAGGCATGGCTTACCAATAGAAAGCAGAGAGTTACCATTAATGGGGTGAAATCTGAATGGGGATTAGTCACTAGTGCCATTCCAAAAGGATCAGTTTTAGGCCCTCTCTTGTTCATAATTTACATTAATGACCTTGATGAAGGGATTACGAGTGACATGGGCAAATTTGCTGATGATACAAAGATAGGCCATATAATTCATTCTGAGGAGGATATCAATGAAATCCAGAAGGATTTGGACAAATTAATGTCTTGATCTGAAAAATGGCAGATGAAGTTCAAAGTGGATAAGTGTAAGGTACTAGTCCTTGGTTATGAAAATAACCCTCGAAGCTATAATCTAGGTGAAGTAGAGCTTGATCATGCAGAATGTGAAAAACACTTGGGAGTCATGGTGAGCAGAAATCTAATACCAAGACAGCAGTGCCTTAGTGTGCGCAACAAGGCTAACAGATTACTTGGATTTATCTCAAGAAGTATAAGTAACAGAAGTCCAAAAGTTATTTTACAGCTCTATACATCACTAGTGAGGCCTCATTTAGATTGAACATTAAAATGGTATAAAATACCGACAGGTTGTTAGGTAAGACACATATGCAACAGTTAGGTATCTTTATTACGAAACGTTTCGCCTACACAGTAGGCTTCTTCAGTCGAGTACAGAAAAGTTGATAGAAGCAGAAGATACTTGAAGACGATGTAATCAGTCCATCACCCTTAAAGTTTTGAGGTGGTCAGTCCCTCAGTCTGGAGAAGAGCATTGTTCCATGGAATGAAACAATATTGTTTCATGACTAAAATTATTTACTGTGTAAGGAACCTCCCGTATGAAGATAGACTCAAAGCCTTAAATCTCCACTCTCTGTAGAGGCGTAGAATGAGGGGAGATATCATTGAAGTGTATAAGTGGATGACAGGCATAAACAAAGGAGATATTAATACAGTACTGAGGGTGTCGAACCAGGTAAGAACCAAAAATAATGGATTTAAGTTGGATAAATTTAGATTTAGAAAGGGCATAGGTAAGTACTGGTTTTCTAACAGAGTTGTAGATGTGTGGAACAGTCTTCCCAGTGGGGTGATAGAGGCTAGGACCTTGGGTAGCTTTAAGAAGAGACTGGACAAATATATGAGTGGGAGGGGCTGGGTTTGATTGGTGTCATTGGGTACGGGAGTTATTTCTTGGGTAGCTTTACGCAGAGGTCGTTTTGATAAGGACCTGCCTTGCATGGGCCAGTAGGCCTTCTGCAGTGTTTCCCCATTCTTATGTTCTTATGTTCTTATGTCCTAGTCTCCTTGCCTCTGCTTCAGAATCTCTACAACCACGGTGCTGTAAACACCACCTCCAAGAATCTGTATTGATAAAGCCACTGGATGGCAAAACGTTTACAATAAAGATAACCAGATGTTGCACAAGTGTCTTAACTATATATATATATATATATATATATATATTTATATATATATATATATATATATATATATATATATATATATATATATATATATATATATATATATATATATATATATACATATATATATATATATATGTATATATATATATATATTTATATATATATATATATATATATATATATATATATATATATATATATATATATATATATATATTTTATTATCATACTGGCCGATTCCCACCAAGGCAGGGTGGCCCGAAAAAGAAAAACTTTCACCATCATTCACTCCATCACTGTCTTGCCAGAAGGGTGCTTTACACTACAGTTTTTAAACTGCAACATTAACACCCCTCCTTCAGAGTGCAGGCACTGTACTTCCCATCTCCAGGACTCAAGTCCGGCCTGCCGGTTTCCCTGAATCCCTTCATAAATGTTACTTTGCTCACACTCCAACAGCACGTCAAGTATTAAAAACCATTTGTCTCCATTCACTCCTATCAAACATGCTCACGCATGCCTGCTGGAAGTCCAAGCCCCTCGCACACAAAACCTCCTTTACCCCCTCCCTCCAACCTTTCCTAGGCCGACCCCTACCCCGCCTTCCTTCCACTACAGACTGATACACTCTTGAAGTCATTCTGTTTCGCTCCATTCTCTCTACATGTCCGAACCACCTCAACAACCCTTCCTCAGCCCTCTGGACAACAGTTTTGGTAATCCCGCACCTCCTCCTAACTTCCAAACTACGAATTCTCTGCATTATATTCACACCACACATTGACCTCAGACATGACATCTCCACTGCCTCCAGCCTTCTCCTCGCTGCAACATTCATCACCCATGCTTCACACCCATATAAGAGCGTTGGTAAAACTATACTCTCATACATTCCCCTATATATATTATATATATATATTATATAAATATATATATATATATATATTTAAATATATATATATATATATTATATAAATATATATATATATTTTTCGTGCCGAATAGGCAGAACTTGCGATCTTGGCATAAATGGCAACGCTCATCTTGCCATATAGGACAAGTGAAAATTTGTGTATGCAATAATTTCGCCAAAATCATTCTGAACCTAACGAAAAAAATATATTTCACTGTGTTTGTTTAGTATTAAATTATTGTAAACAAATCTAAAATATATACAGTTGGGTTAGTCTAAAATAAATTGTTCTTGTTATAATAAGGTTAGGTAAGTTCTCTAAGGTTCTTTTGGTGCAAAATTAAAAAAAATTACAATAACATTAATGAAAAGAATATATCTTTAAACGTATAAGAGAAAATTTTACAAACGACTTAATTTTAAATGAGTTCTTGCTAATTGACCAGTTTTACATATTCGGCATGACATTTATATATGTATATATATATATATATATATATATATATATATATATATATATATATATATATATATATATGTATATATACAGTGGTCCCTCGTTGTTCGTAATTAATCCGTTCTTGGAGCCGTTACTATAAACGAAATTTACGATTTACGAATCAATTTTCCCCTAAGAAATAATGTAAATACAATTAATCCGTTCCTGACACCAAGAAGTATTAAAACAAAAAAAAAATTTAACATGAAATATACATGTAGTACATAAACAATACAATGGGAAATGATGAATGAAACATTAACAGCATAACACCTTTATTGGTGATTCTTCTTAGTGTTAGGTAAGACACATATGCAACAGTTAGGTATTTTTATTTCGAAACGTTTCGCCTACACAGTAGGCTTCTTCAGTCGAGTACAGAAAAGTTGATAGAAGCAGAAGAGACTTGAAAACGATGTAATCAGTCCATCACCCTTAAAGTTTTGAGGTGGTCAGTCCCTCAGTCTGGAGAAGAGCATTGTAATCAGTCCATCACCCTTAATGCTCTTCTCCAGACTGAGGGACTGACTACCAAAACTTTAAGGGTGATGGACTGATTACATCGTCTTCAAGTCTCTTCTGCTTCTATCAACTTTTCTGTACTCGACTGAAGAAGCCTACTGTGTAGGCGAAACTTTTCGAAATAAAGATACCTAACTGTTGAATATGTGTCTTACCTAACAATCTGTCGGTATTTTATACTATTTTAATGTTCATTCTTCTTAGTGTATGGGAGACTGGAGGAGGAGAGAGAGTGGATTGTTTATAGTTTGGAAGGGGAATTCCCTTCCATCAACACCTCAGGTACCATTTGCTTTTCTGGGGTTGCTTCTCTTCTCTGTTTCTTAATGCCACTAGGACCACCTTGAGAGTCACTGGAGTCCTGTCTCACAAAATAACTGTGGAGAGAGCTCTGTTTCTGGCGTCTCTTTAACACTTCCCTAAAATGGCCCAAGACTTTGTCACTGAACATGTTGCCAACCTGGCTTGCAACAACATTGTTAGGGTGATGTTTCTCCATAAAGCTTTCCATCTTACCCCACATAGTAAAAATCTCTTTAATTTCTGAAGAAGGCACCTTCTTCCATCTCTCTTCCTCCTCCTCCTCTGCAGCAAGATTCTGAGCTGCGATGTGTTGCTCTTCCTGCTGAAGCTCTTGCAGCTCCTCAGTGGTGAGCTCTTCATTATGGTCTTCCACCAATTCTTCCACATCCTCCAAACTCACATCCAACCACATGGAACTCTCCAGTGCCACAATTGATTTTACAACAGACATAGGCTCATTAGGGTCAGTCCCAAATTCTTCAAAATCCCTCTTGTCGACACAATCTGACCCATTCCTTACTATTAGATTTCCAAAACACACACAATTTACTCTTCATAACATTGTTTTTCCTGAACACACTGGGATTTTCAGAATGGTACACTAGTAATGGCTTCACTTGTTCAGGTTTCAGTCCTTCAGCCTCTATGTACTCCTGGAATTCATGCACATATTTTTCAGCCGCCTTGTGGTCCGAACTGGCAGCCTCACCATGCCTTACCACACTGTGTATGCCAGTACGGTTCTTAAATCTCTCAAACCAGCCTTTGCTGGCCTTAAATTCACTCACTTCACCACTATTTGCAGGCAATTTCTTTACCAAATCTTCATGCAACTGCCTAGCATTTTCACAAATAAACGAAGTCATAAGAGTATCTCCTGCTAATTGTTTCTCATTTATCCACACCAATAATAACTTCTCAACCTCTTCCAGTACTAGTGATCTCATTTTTGTCAGCATAGTTACTCCCTTTGCAACAACAGTATCCTTTATTTCATTTTTCTTGGCCACTATGGAACATAAGGTTGTGTAGGGTTTCTTATACATCCTGGACAGTTCGGCCACAATTGTACCACTTTCATATTGTTCAATGATGGTTTTCTTAAATTCAATCGTCTTTCTCACCTTCTTTACCACAGGCTTGGCACTAGGAGCTTTCTTTGGAGCCATGGTAGCTTATTTAGTACTTGCAAGCACTAAAATAAATGGAATATTATGAAATATTTCGCTGGAGCATGTGAGGGGACCTTCGCTCACTTGTAAACAATGCCAGACTGGCTGCAGCCCTGGCTCACGCAGTGGGTACGCGTCCCGAATGAACTATGACTCGCGAGTCAACCTATGAAAAGCGAGTCCATGTTTATATGAAAATTCCTCTATGATTCGCGAATTTTACGATTGCCGGGAACTACGAAAAGCGGGGGACCACTGTATATATATATATATATATATATATATATATATATATATATATATATATATATATATATATATATATATATATATATATATATATATATATATATATATATATATTATATATATATATATATATATATATATATATATATATATATATATATATATATATATATATATATATAAGGTAGATGGGATACAAGGAGAATAGAAGCATCAGGTAAAAGAGAGGTGAAGGTCTATAAACTAAAACAGGAGGCAGTTAGGGTAAGATATAAACAACTATTGGAGGATAGATGGGCTAATGAGAGCATAGGCAAAGGGGTCGAAGAGGTATGGGGTAGGTTTAAAAATGTAGTGTTAGAGTGTTCAGCAGAAGTTTGTGGTTACAGGAAAGTGGGTGCGGGAAGGAAGAGGAGCGACTGGTGGAATGATGATGTAAAGAGAGTAAAAACGGAGAAAAACTTAGCATATGAGAAGTTTTTACAAAGTAGAAGTGATGCAAGGAGGGAAGAGTATATGGAGAAAAAGAGAGAGGTTAAGAGAGTGGTGAAGCAATGTAAAAAGAGAGCAAATGAGAGAGTGGGTGAGATGTTATCAACAAATTTTGTTGAAAATAAGAAAAAGTTTTGGGGTGAGATTAACAAGTTAAGGAAGCCTAGAGAACAAATGGATTTGTCAGTTAAAAATAGGAGAGGAGATTTATTAAATGGAGACTTAGAGGTATTGGGAAGATGGAGGGAATGTTTTGAGGAATTGTTGAATGTTGATGAAGATAGGGAAGCTGTGATTTCGTGTATAGGGCAAGGAGGAATAACATCTTGTAGGAGTGAGGAAGAGCCAGTTGTGAGTGTGGGGAAAGTTGTTGAGGCAGTGGGTAAAATTAAAGGGGGTAAGGCAGCTGGAATTGATGGGATAAAGATAGAAATGTTAAAAGCAGTTGGAGAGGTTGGTGATATTATTTAATAAATGTATGGAAGAGGGTAAGGTACCTAGGGATTGGCAGAGAGCATGCATAGTTCCTTTGTATTAAGGCAAAGGGGACAAAAGAGAATGCAAAAATTATAGGGGGATAAGTCTGTTGAGTATACCGGGTAAAGTGTTTGGTAGAGTTATTATTGAAAGAATTAAGAGTAAGACGGAGAATAGGATAACAGGTGAACAAGGAGGCTTTAGGAAAGGAAGGGGGTGTGTGGACCAGGTGTTTACAGTGAAACATATAAGTGAACAGTATTTAGATAAGGCTAAAGAGGTTTTTGTGGCATTTATGGATTTGGAAAAGGCGTATGACAGGGCGGATAGGGGGCAATGTGGCAGATGTTGCAGGTGTATGGGATAGGAGGTAGGCTACTGAAAGCAGTGAAGAGTTTTTTTGAGGATAGTGAGGCTCAAGTTAGAGTATGTAGGAAAGAGGGAGATTATTTCCCAGTAAAAGTAGGCCTAAGACAAGGATGTGTGATGTCACCGTGTTTGTCTAATGTATTTATAGATGGGGTTGTAAGAGAAGTAAATGCGAGGGTCTTGGCAAGAGGCATGGAGTTTAAAGATGAAGAATCACACATAAAGTGGGAGTTGTCACAGTTGCTCTTTGCTGATGACACTGTGCTCTTGGGAGATTCTGAAGAGAAGTTGCAGAGGTTGGTGGATGAATTTGGTAGGGTATGTAAAAGAATAAAATAGAAAGTGAATATAGGAAAGAGTAAGGTTATGAGGATAACAAAAAGATTAGGTGATGAAAGATTGGATATCAGATTGGAGGGAGAGAGTATGGAGGAGGTGAATGTATTTAAGAATGGACGTGTCAACGGATGGGTCTATGAAAGATGAGGTGAATCATAGAATTGATGAGGGGAAAAGGGTGAGCGGTGCACTTAGGAGTCTGTGGAGACAAAGAACTTTGTCCTTGGAAGCAAAGAGGGGAATGTATGAGAGTATAGTTTTACCAATGCTCTTATATGGGTGTGAAGCATGGGTGATGAATGTTGCAGCGAGGAGAAGGCTGGAGGCAGTGGAGATGCCATGTCTGAGGGCAATGTGTGGTGTGAATATAATGCAGAGAATTCGTAGTTTGGAAGTTAGGAGGAGGTGTGGGATTACCAAAACTGTTGTCCAGAGGGCTGAGGAAGGGTTGTTGAGGTGGTTCGGACATGTAGAGAATGGAGCGAAACAGAATGACTTCAAGAGTGTATCAGTCTGTAGTGGAAGGAAGGCGGGGTAATGGTCGGCCTAGGAAAGGTTGGAAGGAAGGGATAAAGGAGGTTTTGTATGGGAGGGGCTTGGACTTCCAGCGGGCTTGCGTGAGCGTGTTTGATAGGAGTGAATGGAGACAAATGGTTTTTAATACTTGACGTGCTGTTGGAGTGTGAGCAAGGTGACATTTATGAAGGAATTCAAGGAAACCGGCAGGCTGGACTTGAGTCCTGGAGATGGGAAGTACAGTGCCTACACTCTGAAGGACGGGTGTTAATGTTGCAGTTTATAAACTGTATTGTAAAGCATCCTTCTGGCAAGACAGTGATGGAGCGAATGATGGTGAATGTTTTTCTTTTTCGGGCCACCCTGCCTTGGTGGGAATCGGCCAGTATGTTAATATAATATAATATATATATATATATATATATATATATATATATATATATATATATATATATATATATATATATATATATATATACATATATATATACATATATATATATATACAGTGCCTGCACTCTGAAGGAGGGGTGTTAATGTTGCAGTTTAAAAACTGTAGTGTAAAGCACCCTTCTGGCAAGACAGTGATGGAGTGAATGATGGTGAAAGTTTTTCTTTTTCGGGCCACCCTGCCTTGGTGGGAATCGGCCGGTGTGATAATAAAAAAAAAAAAAATATATATATATATATATATATATATATATATATATATATATATATATATATATATATATATATATATATATATATATATATATATATATATATATATATATATATATACATACATTTATTATTTTATTATCACACCGGCCGATTCCCACCAAGGCAGGGTGGCCCGAAAAAGAAAAACTTTCACCATCATTCACTCCATCACTGTCTTGCCAGAAGGGTGCTTTACACTACAGTTTTTAAACTGCAACATTAACACCCCTCCTTCAGAGTGCAGGCACTGTACTTCCCATCTCCAGGACTCAAGTCCGGCCTGCCGGTTTCCCTGAATCCCTTCATAAATGTTACTTTGCTCACACTCCAACAGCACGTCAAGTATTAAAAACCATTTGTCTCCATTCACTCCTATCAAACACGCTCACGCATGCCTGCTGGAAGTCCAAGCCCCTCGCACACAAAACCTCCTTTACCCCCTCCCTCCAACCCGTCCTAGGCCGACCCCTACCCCGCCTTCCTTCCACTACAGACTGATACACTCTTGAAGTCATTCTGTTTCGCTCCATTCTCTCTACATGTCCGAACCACCTCAACAACCCTTCCTCAGCCCTCTGGACAACAGTTTTGGTAATCCCGCACCTCCTCCTAACTTCCAAACTACGAATTCTCTGCATTATATTCACACCACACATTGCCCTCAGACATGACATCTCCACTGCCTCCAGCCTTCTCCTCGCTGCAACATTCATCACCCACGCTTCACACCCATATAAGAGCGTTGGTAAAACTATACTCTCATACATTCCCCTCTTTGCCTCCAAGGACAAAGTTCTTTGTCTCCACAGACTCCTAAGTGCACCACTCACTCTTTTTCCCTCATCAATTCTATGATTCACCTCATCTTTCATAGACCCATCCGCTGACACGTCCACTCCCAAATATCTGAATACGTTCACGTCCTCCATACTCTCTCCCTCCAATCTGATATTCAATCTTTCATCACCTAATCTTTTTGTTATCCTCATAACCTTACTCTTTCCTGTATTCACTTTCAATTTTCTTCTTTTGCACACCCTACCAAATTCATCCACCAATCTCTGCAACTTCTCTTCAGAATCTCCCAAGAGCACAGTGTCATCAGCAAAGAGCAGCTGTGACAACTCCCACTTTGTGTGTGATTCTTTATCTTTTAACTCCACGCCTCTTGCCAAGACCCTCGCATTTACTTCTCTTACAACCCCATCTATAAATATATTAAACAACCACGGTGACATCACACATCCCTGTCTAAGGCCTACTTTTACTGGGAAAAAATTTCCCTCTTTCCTACATACTCTAACTTGAGCCTCACTATCCTCGTAAAAACTCTTCACTGCTTTCAGTAACCTACCTCCTACACCATACACTTGCAACATCTGCCACATTGCCCCCCTATCCACCCTGTCATACGCCTTTTCCAAATCCATAAATGCCACAAAGACCTCTTTAGCCTTATCTAAATACTGTTCACTTATATGTTTCACTGTAAACACCTGGTCCACACACCCCCTACCTTTCCTAAAGCCTCCTTGTTCATCTGCTATCCTATTCTCCGTCTTACTCTTAATTCTTTCAATTATAACTCTACCATACACTTTACCAGGTACACTCAACAGACTTATCCCCCTATAATTTTTGCACTCTCTCTTATCCCCTTTGCCTTTATACAAAGGAACTATGCATGCTCTCTGCCAATCCCTAGGTACCTTACCCTCTTCCATACATTTATTAAATAATTGCACCAACCACTCCAAAACTATATCCCCACCTGCTTTTAACATTTCTATCTTTATCCCATCAATCCCGGCTGCCTTACCCCCTTTCATTTTACCTACTGCCTCACGAACTTCCCCCACACTCACAACTGGCTCTTCCTCACTCCTACAAGATGTTATTCCTCCTTGCCCTATACACGAAATCACAGCTTCCCTATCTTCATCAACATTTAACAATTCCTCAAAATATTCCTTCCATCTTCCCAATACCTCTAACTCTCCATTTAATAACTCTCCTCTCCTATTTTTAACTGACAAATCCATTTGTTCTCTAGGCTTTCTTAACTTGTTAATCTCACTCCAAAACTTTTTCTTATTTTCAACAAAATTTGTTGATAACATCTCACCCACTCTCTCATTTGCTCTCTTTTTACATTGCTTCACCACTCTCTTAACTTCTCTCTTTTTCTCCATATACTCTTCCCTCCTTGCATCACTTCTACTTTGTAAAAACTTCTCATATGCTAACTTTTTCTCCCTTACTACTCTCTTTACATCATCATTCCACCAATCGCTCCTCTTCCCTCCTGCACCCACTTTCCTGTAACCACAAACTTCTGCTGAACACTCTAACACTACATTTTTAAACCTACCCCATACCTCTTCGACCCCATTGCCTATGCTCTCATTAGCCCATCTATCCTCCAATAGCTGTTTATATCTTACCCTAACTGCCTCCTCTTTTAGTTTATAAACCTTTACCTCTCTCTTCCCTGATGCTTCTATTCTCCTTGTATCCCATCTACCTTTTACTCTCAGTGTAGCTACAACTAGAAAGTGATCTGATATATCTGTGGCCCCTCTATAAACATGTACATCCTGAAGTCTACTCAACAGTCTTTTATCTACCAATACATAATCCAACAAACTACTGTCATTTCGCCCTACATCATATCGTGTATACTTATTTATCCTCTTTTTCTTAAAATATGTATTACCTATAACTATACCCCTTTCTATACAAAGTTCAATCAAAGGGCTCCCATTATCATTTACACCTGGCACCCCAAACTTACCTACCACACCCTCTCTAAAAGTTTCTCCTACTTTAGCATTCAAGTCCCCTACCACAATTACTCTCTCACTTGGTTCAAAGGCTCCTATACATTCACTTAACATCTTCCAAAATCTCTCTCTCTCCTCTGCATTCCTCTCTTCTGCAGGTGCATACACGCTTATTATGACCCACTTCTCGCATCCAACCTTTACTTTAATCCACATAATTCTTGAATTTACACATTCATATTCTCTTTTCTCCTTCCATAACTGATCATTTAACATTACTGCTACCCCTTCCTTTGCTCTAACTCTCTCAGATACTCCAGATTTAATCCCATTTATTTCCCCCCACTGAAACTCTCCTACCCCCTTCAGCTTTGTTTCGCTTAGGGCCAGGACATCCAACTTCTTTTCATTCATAACATCAGCAATCATCTGTTTCTTGTCATCCGCACTACATCCACGCACATTTAAGCAACCCAGTTTTATAAAGTTTTTCTTCTTCTCTTTTTTAGTAATTGTATACAGGAGAAGGGGTTACTAGCCCATTGCTCCCGGCATTTTAGTCGCCTCATACGACACGCATGGCTTACGGAGGAAAGATTCTTTTCCACTTCCCCATGGACAATAGAAGAAATAAAAAAGAACAAGAGCTATTTAGAAAAAGGAGAAAAACCTAGATGTATGTATATATATATATGCATGTGCGTATCTATAAGTGTGACCAAAGTGTAAGTAGGAGTAGCAAGATATCCCTGTTATCTTAGCGTGTTTATGAGACAGAAAAAGAAACCAGCAATCCTACCATACATATATATTACATATATATATATATATATATATATATATATATATATATATATATATATATATATATATATATATATATATATATATATATATATATATATATATATATATATATATATATATATATATATATATATATATATATATGTCGTGCCGAATATGTAAAACTGGTCAATTAGCAAGAACTCATTTAAAATTAAGTCCTTTCTGGAATTTTCTCTTACACGTTTAAAGATATATTTTTTTCATTAATGTTAATATAAAAAATTTTAATTTTGCACCAAAAGAATCTTAGAAAACTTACCTAACCTTATTATAACAAGAACAATTTATTTTAGCCTAACCCAACAAAATATATTTTAAATACGTTTACAATAATTTAATACTAAACAAACACAATCAAATATATTTTTTTCGTTAGGTTCAGAATGATTTTGGCGAAATTATTGCATACACAAATTTTCACTTGTCCTATATGGCAAGATGAGCGTTGCTATTTAAGCCAAGATCGCAAGTTCTGCCTATTCGGCACGACATATATATATATAGATATATATATATATATATATATATATATATATATATATATATATATATATATATATATATATATATGTGTGTGTGTGTGTGTGTGTGTGTGTGTGTGTGTGTGTGTGTGTGTGTGTGTGTGTGTGTGTGTGTGTGTGTGTGTGTGTGTGTGTCGAATATGTAAAACTGGTCAATTAGCAAGAACTCATTTAAAATTAAGTCCTTTCTGAAATTTTCTCTTATACGTTTAAAGATATATTTTTTTCATTAATGATACTGTAAAATTTTTTAATTTTGCAACAAAAGAATCTTAGAAAACTTACCTAACCTTATTATAACAAGAACAATTTATTTTAACCTAACCCAACTAAATATATTTTAGATTTGTTTACAATAATTTAATACTAAACAAACACAATGAAATATAATTTTTTCATTAGGTTCAGAATGATTTTGGCGAAATTATTGCATACAAAAATTTTCACTTGTCCTGTATGGCACGATGAGCGTTGTGTTTAACCGTTGTGGGATCTGATAGTGAGGTGCTGGCCAGACCCCTTATATAGCTTCCTTGGATGCTTTACTTTCATAGTTCCTTGATAATGTGAGTAGTCACGAAAGCGCTTGGAATTTCTCTATTCTTTCAGAGTGGTTGTTTTGCATATATATATATATATATATATATATATATATATATATATATATATATATATATATATATATATATATATATATATATATATATATATATATATATATATATATATATATATATATATATATATATGTATATATATATATAAAATATAGGGAGGTACCACCTCTAGAACTGTTATGGGGACCCTCATCCTCAGAGAAAAGAATAAACTTGCTTCTGGGAAAACTCAAGATTCTCCCTGAAGCTGTTTGAGAATTTTCTCCTACCACCCCCTATATTATGTATATATATTTTATTTAAAGACAAAATACATTGACAAAACATTCACAAAAATATGATACAAAGTAAAACAACATAGGTAACTCAGAGCTACATCTCGAATACTTCGTCCAGCTCCCCTGCGGTGGGCTGCGTGCCCAGAATGCTGCAGGCATTTCCTCTCTGGATCGCAACACTGAGTCTCTGAAAGAGGAAGCTGGTCGCCCTGTGGTCCTTGGTTTCTATGATGAGCTTTTCACCCAGCTCTTTGAGGAACTTTAGAGCACACTTGCCCCATGCTCCAAGGGTCTCCGACCCTATTGGAATGAAGTTATAGCAAGGGGGAAGGTCTTCATATTTTCGGATCTTCTGGGTCTCCCTGTGGCTGGCAGCTCCACCCCCTTCCACTACAGAGTATGGCAAGTAGGTGTCTGCCAATGTGGCAGCACAGGTGTAGTCCCAGGCAATCTGCTTTCCATCCTTCCAGGGTAGCATAGTGGCTCCATCAGGACGCTTTTGACTTCCATCAGACCTCTGTACTTGGGGTTCCCGTTGAGCTGGGCAACGGGCTGTGGCGAGGCTTCTCTTTATTATGTCATTGATCTCCTCATGTCTGGCATACTTCCCTTCTGCTGTGTGGCACACGAGACCATGGAGTCCGAATTGATCAGCTGTCGCCCTGCCGCAAATACACCTATGTTCGGTGAGGATGGGGGCGGCTAGGCGAAGAGCAACACCAATCCGAATGGCCTGTGGGTCGAGACGGGTGCCCAGGGAGGAATTGGGAACAGCTAACAGGAAATCTCCTGAGTGTGGTGCCTTCACTGCCAGGAGACGAGCTTTGTTCTTTCCTGAAGCATTGGAGAGCATTGTGTTGGCGATTTTTTCCATGATCGGTTTGTCCCAGTGGGACTGTTTGTGCTGTTTGGGAGGAGCTGGTCTACTGGAGGAGTCTGTAAGGGTGTCCCACCGAATTGCTGCTTCAGTAAACCTGGGGTCTTGAGCTCTTACCAAGTCTCTCAAGCGTTCGGGCACTATCTTCTTGACTAATGCACTGGAAGCCAAACACGAAGACAGAAAAGCAGGTAAAGCAACATGCGTTGCTTTACGCACCCCTATACCTCCCAGTCGCACTGGGAGGGTTGCCTGATCCCATTGCTCATCCTCTAGTGACAGGTTCAGTGCCTTCTTAAAAGTTGATCTCAGGTGTGCATCATATTCATCAAGTGTTGGGTTGTCAAAAGAGGGTGCACACCTCAAGAAGTAAGTGAGTCTTGGCATAGTAAGACACCTTGTGAGGAGATACAGAGCATCATGGGCATCAAGATCGCTTATTCTCTCCTCCATTCTCATAAGGTCATTCAATTTGTCCCTGAGGACAGTATCGATGGCCTGGTGACCCAGCGGTGCCCCCAAGAGGGTACTGTTGGACGGAGTTGTAGTTGAGATTTCCGGGAGGATTCTTCGAACAGCATTGATTATTTTCTGGTTCGCTGTGATGATTTCACACTTAGAGGGATTGAGGATGAGTCCCAAGCCTTCTCCCTGTGTTTTCACCAGTTGTAGGTCCCCCACGAGGGACTCTTCAGTACCTGCCAGAGTGCCGTCATCCAGGTACCAGATATTGAGCTCACTGCGTAGGCTGGAAGTTAGTTCTCTTACTGCCAAGCAGAAGAGAAGTGGAGCAAGTGGGTCACCCTGCTGAACACCCTCTGATGATTGAATTTCATGTTCTCCAAACAAAAGAATTGAGGGTTTGCTGTAGCCGGCTGAAATGAAGGGAAAGAGACTGGGGAACCGAACCCGAACAGCTGGCAAAACAGCATCTCTCCTCACCATATTAAAGGCATTTCTAAAATCAAGTTTGACTATGGCCTTGTCTTCTGGTAGGTCCCTGATGTAGGCCCTTGCCGCATGAGCTGCAGCTTCACTGCCTTGAGAGACCCCAAAGCCCAGTTGGTGTGGCTGGAGGTTAATAGTAAATAGTTCCTTTGTATTAATTAATGTAAATGAAATTCAGAGAAACCTAAAGAATTCTAACTGCTCGCAGAATGCATAGGAAATACAGAAATTTCGCAGTGATAGTCACATGAGGACAGCAAAACATCCAAATGTAACAACTGTTACTACTGTTGTAATTCTACATTAATTCCGCGTTATCGTAGTAAACTGGTAAACTCCATGTTAGGTAAAATATCTTTCAACAAAGGCGCCAAAATTTTGCTCTTGTTTCTGATTGTCCATCCATCAGTTATGATATAAAAATCAAATTACCTGTCAGGGCATAGTGAGAATATTAATTAATAGGCCTTTATCCCCTATACAGCATTAATATAATTCTTAGGAAATACTAGAAGGATAATTTAATTGCGTTTTACATAAAGAAGCTCATCATCTTGGCCTGGAGAGAGAGAGATGGAGACAGAATAACATCAATAGTTACTGGCGGAGTTTCACCACATTCTCACAAGAGCCAGTGAACTGATCTTTCTTATCCTTGATTCGCCGGTACTCTCCCGGCCCGGGCCTTTTCCAAGTGGTGGCCCGGTCTTGGCTCCCTGTCTTGGGAGTATCGCAGGCTAATGTCTGCCACGGGAGGAGGTACAAGTACCTCCTCATCGTTGGGCCAACGGTCCCGATGCCTAGCCACATTCCCCGCCCTTACGGGGCTCGTAGGGAGAAGCTAAAAATAACAATAATAATGTTTATTTCTTTGTAAAGGGTACAATGTGTAATTACAATTTTGATTTGCTAAATACAAAGATAGCCACTATCATGCCCAGGCATTTCGGGCAAACTAATTCTAAACATAGAATAATGGTTAGCTGTTTTACAATCTTATTTGGACTTAATAAATCTTATGTAAACTTAGTACAAAATCTAATTTACAGGGAATGGTGGAGGTGGTAATATTTTATGGAGTGGCAGAATTAAAAGCCAGGAGGTCACATGAGAAAACTAGTCAGTAGATGTTTGGTTGATTTGGTTAATATTGTGAAATAAGATGATTTTTTAGCAGAATCCTAAATTTGTAAGTTGTCTGGGGATCTTTGACCTGTTCCGGTAGCGAGTTCCAGATCTTCGGGCCTTTTATGTGCATAGCGTTCTTGCATAGTGAGAGTCTTACTCGATGGATGTTGAAAAGTGCCTTATGCTTTGTATTGTGACTGTGCATTCTGTTGTAACTGTCGAGGAGTAGTTTTAGGGGAGGGTTTACAGTGGAGTTTAAAGTTCTGTGTATGTAGTAGGCACAATAATAAGTGTATGTCTTGCATATTTAGCAAGTTGAGTCTTTTGAAAAGTGGTGGTGTGTGCTGTCTAGCACAGGAGCTGGTTATCACCCGCACAGCAGCTCTTTGTCGGATTATTAAGGGTCTAAGGTGGTTGGCTGTGGTTGGGCCCCAGGCACAGATACCATAGGTGAGGTAAGGATATATTAGAGAGTGGTACAGGGTAAGGAGGGTCGTTTGTGGTACATAGTAGCGTATCTTGGAAAGGATTCCTACTGATTTGGAAATTTTCTTGGCTATGTGGCTAGGCCTCTCTGGTCTGCCATCCCCGCCCCAAGGAATGACAGTCTTGTGGGCTGCAAGCTCTGGCTCAGGCACCTACCCTACCCTAGAAGACCTGGGCATGGTGTCGATCCTCAACTGATCTTTATGAGATTCAATTTTCCTAGACTAGGCTACCTTCTACAGAAAACCATTTTAAAATTTTATAGAAGAAAGCTTAAATTAAGCTTTAGTTTTCGTAATTTGTTGTAGATTAATGATACAAAACATGAGTTTTTAAGTGGTATAAAGAATATTTTAAATATAATTTTGTGTAGAGTTAGCGCAACATGATGCGCCATTTAAATTATTTATCTTCTTTGTAGTTAGACAATATTAATATGGAAAGAATGAATTGTTAAAGAATAGAAAGAAAGAAACATTAAAAATAGAAAGAAAGAGCTATTAAAGAATTGAAAGAAAGAACTGTTATAGAATAGAAGGAAATAATTGTTAAAGAATAAACATTCACAATACAGTGGTGGGAACAAAATTCATATAACCCTTACTTTGAAGACTGAAACTGATGATGTTTTTGTCAGACTTGGACCATGAACAAGTTAATAATGGTCCACGTCGGACTAGAACATCGTCATAAATCTCAGTCTCCTAATTGCGGGTTATTTGTATAATGAATTGATAAGAAAACACATTACTAAAGTTTCGTTGTATGTCAACACTGGAAAACAACTTGATAACTAGAGACTAGGCGCAGAAATAACCTTCATTTACAGACAAGTTTTGCTCTTAGTAGAGCTTTATTATGCCAGTTTGGTGAATGACACATGACATACACAGCAGTAGGTGAAATGACATGGATGTGATGTGTATGGACACTGGCGCCACTTGTACCTGATGGTCGCTCTCTGAATTTTGATCTATGGATTTGGAGGTCTGTTAGAATGTGGTCTTCAAGAATCAACAGATGTTTGTGTTGCCTTCTCTAGCAATTAATCCAGGATGTGCCCAATTCATGGTATGTGTTTCCCTATGTAACTCGCGCATTTTACCTATTCGTAGTTTGCTACACTCCGTAAAAATAATTTTTTTTACACAGTTTAATTTACAGATTAAGAGGTATTACCCTACCTCAGTTAATTTCAGAACTCAGCCTTGTTATCTAGAGTATGCTAACAACGCTCGAGATACAACATACAACAGTCAGTTAACACTCGGGTACCTACTTATAGCTAATGAATGGTGTAATAACTTTAAGGAAATACGACTAACGGGGTCTTAACCACGGACCATCAACATGTGAGCTGATGACTCTGCTAACTCAGCCTGCTTCATAAGTTAGGTAATGTTTGTCAGGAAACAGGACAAGTGTTTCCTGCCACGGGTCTTAGTCATAAGATGATCCAGAGTTAGAGCTTCTGGTCATCTGGCCGAGGTCTTCCTATGGCTTATCGGTCCACCCTTTAAACAATAATTTTATATAATTTATTGTCCTGCTTCATAGTAATAGCGTTTATAAGTATCTAGTTGTGTTGCTTCACTAAATTGTTTCTTATATTTCAGCTAGGTTTTATGTGAGTAGATTGATTCGTTGTTCATTTTTGGAGTTTTCCTGAGTTGAACGAGAGAGAGTATTATTTTCGTTTACAGTCGGAAATGATAATGATGGTGTACTGTAACGCTATTAAAATGTTAGTAACAGAAAAGGACCCACAAATGCTGTATAATGTTATCCTTTATTGACGTTACGCCCACACAATGGGTTTTATAAAGCCACAAACAGTTTAATCTGGGGAGAGAGGACGTGCGTATATATGGGCCAGAGAAGAACTTGGATTTGAGAAGGACTTACCTGGCATGAGTAAGTAAGTTCATTGGTGTGTAGGATAACAAAGATGACGTTACCTGGCAAGAAGTTCAGCTAGGTTGTAAAATCTGTTATTCTGATTGAAATTGTTGGATATACAGATGAGTGATGATTCCAAGATCCTGCGATACTGACTGTCTTCTTCCTTGGCAATGAGTCTTGCTTCTCTGTAGTTGATTAAATGGTTGTAGGAGTTTCAGTGTAAAACGTAAGCATTCGTCAAGTCGTCCATTATGCTGGTGTATTGGTGTTCTGAAATACATGTTTGGAGGTTCTGGATGTTTCACGCACGCATTGGAAAAGATGCTGGAGCTGTGTTTGACGACGGAGTTAATAGGGAGGACTATGTATCTTCTCTCATCTGTATAATTTCTGCGTGATCTGAAGATACATGCACAGAGTCTGCAGTATTTAATGAAGTGACGAGGATAGTAAAGCTTAGAAAAGACTTGTTCGATGAAAGAGCATTCTTCCTCAAGCAAATCACTACTACAGATTCAGAGGCACGAAGAAAGAAACCTATGATTACACCATAATTGGTTTTGGCATCGTGGTGAGAGAATTGGAGAATATCATGTTGGTTGGTCGATTTTCGGGAGACTTTAAAACGAAGTTCCAGGTCAGCTTTGCAGAGAAGAACATCTACAAAACAAGTATCGTCGACTTCTCCTAGAGTAAACTGGATTGAGGGGTCTACCTGGAAGAGGGAATAATAGAGAAAAATCGCTCGGCTCCTAGATGTTCCATATATAGGTTCGCCAATACGGCTCTATGTGAGGAACCAGCAGACAGTCCAGACATCTGTTGAAAAAGATAATTTTCAAAAGAGAAACATGTAAAAACCAACACAGTTCAACGAGTTCGATGAAATCGCTGGGCGGAACACGAAGGTCTAGACCAGTGGTTCCCAACCTTCTCTTACTCCCGCACCCCTATAAAATTTTTGCTCTAACCTCGCACCCCCTACAAATTAAACTTTGTTCAAGGATAAAGGATGTGGAATCATACTAAATTTTATCAAAAGAAGATATTTATTTCACTTTCTAATAAAATATGTGAACAAAAATCAGACTTACAGAAAAGAAACATATCACAGAATGATATTTGAATACACCTTACAAAAATAATAACTCTTGCTTGAAATATATACAAAAAAGTCAAATCAAGAACTATCTTTCAAACCTTTAGAAAGGAATTTGATTTTTTTAATATGTAAAAAATCAAACATATGGACAAGATAGGATGTCTCCGATTAACATTTGAATATACCATACAAAAAATAGTTACTTTCTTTAAATATGTACAAGATAATAAAATCAATTTCCTGTTATTAAGGCGGACGCTTCTCGGAATGATGTCTCGCACCCCCAGGGGGTGCGAGCACCCCTGGTTGGGAACCTCTGGTCTAGGGAGTCGTCAATTTTCCTGTTCATGAGATCATAAGCTTGTATAGTGGGTACTATGGTATATAGGGATGTCACTTCTAGGCTAGATAGTTTCTTTTTCCTGATGTTAATGTTGCGGATGCGGCTGAAGATTTCACCAGAGTGTCTGAGATGTGCTGGACTGATTATGACCAAGATAATCAGCCACTGTGCAGGTGAAACGTATTTAGTCAAGGAACGCATTATAGTGCATTTTTGTTTATTTATCCATCGTGTCGACATTTTTATCATTTAATTATCCTTGCAAGTAATAGATTTTTTTTTTCATTCTCGAAGATTAAGATTTTGCATTGTTCCACAATGAATTTCATCTGCCATCTTTCTGACTGTTACATAAATGTATTCTATATTTGCTTGTACAATTACGATATGTTAAATTTAAACTCTATACATTTTATTTTTTTTATTTTTGAATATATATAGCTGACACATGACAGATTTAAGAATATTTGTTATTGGCAATATGGTAGGAATATGTTTAATTTGTTATAATGTATATTCTATTATATTCCGTAAAGCAGGTGAGAGTGGAGTAGGAAGAATCTATTCTTAAAAGTTCATGTATCTGAGCTGACAGGTCAATTTCAGAAACGATTCCAGTTCATCAGGTAGGTTCCTAATACATGTCCTGGCCCAGGTCTTCTCCACACGGTTACCTGGCAAGAGACTAGGATAAAGAACCTAGAAGAGGAACAGAAAATGCTGACGTGGAATACAGAGCTAAGGAATAAAAGGGACGTTGGACTGGGAACATATCAGCAGCCAGCAAAAGGACTGAAGAAAGGGAAGGAGACAAAAACTCGTTTCCTGATGTGTTAACAAGCCACTGGGTGGTTCAGGAAATGTTAAGGGGAACAGCAAGGAAGATGCTTAATTTGGACTAAGAGATACTAAGGGAATGGAAATGGAAAGAAGAGAAGGAGAGGGCAATAATTATTCATGGAATTCAGGAGGCTAAATGAAGAATATACGACGAAAAACGAAAGGGGGAGAGAAGAGAATGAAAATATCACCATACAAACAGGAAAGAAGAATATGTCAGAGCTGACAAATTTTTGGAAAATTGGGAGATATTCGGGGGAGAGGGGATGCCTAGTCAAATTGACATTCATAACAGAAACGGATCAATACATGATCTTGCAGCAGAAACCACTGTTAAAGATCTCTCTGCTATACCAGTGAGTGTTCTTCGACCATGACAGAATACAAAAAGAATGGGGTAAACTGAGAGAGAGTGTACACAGATGCAATAAGCAGGAAGGAAAGATAAGTTAGGCATTGCCAGGCAGGAAAGCCAAAGAATCCCTACAACCCCAAGAATCCCCATCACAATCGGGCACAACCCAAAACAAACCACACTACGCACCTACAGCACTCGCCTAGCCCCCAGCACATAGACCATCTTCAGGGCAGCCTCTCAAAGTTTTCCAAGTTTTCCGCCCTGCCTTCCACTCACCAGCCTGCGCTCCCTATCACCTCCGCCCCCAGAATACAGTTTTAGAAATGAAGCTGAAGTATACCAACTCTGATGGAATAACTAATAAGTGTGAGGAGTGACGCAAGCTAATTATAGAGGCATTCCGAGACAACATAGCACTCACGGAAACAAAGCTCAGTGGGATGATATCAGAAGTGATTTTCCTGATTGGATATCAGAATCTCAGAAAAATCAGTGTAGTTTTGAGGGGTTGGGAGGAATGAATAGAGGGGAAGCACGGGACTAAAAAGTAGGAGCTCTATAGACTGGGGGGGCCCCCAAGTTGGTGATAACAGTGATATAACCCATTACATAATAGCGAAAGACCAAGAGTATAATGAGAGCAACAGAGCAATGGTGGACACACTAATTGAGGTGGACAGAAGGGTTTACATGAGCAGAGCAATGTTACTAGTTATGGGGAAGTTGAACCACAAAGAGATCGACTGTGGAAACATGGAGCCACATGGAGGGCCAGAGATGTAGAGGGCGGTACTAGGAAATCTCATACACCAACGTATAAGGGACACAACCAAAGAGAGAAATAAAGAGGACGAATCAGCAAGGCTGGACTTCATATTCACTTTGAGGAGTTCCGACATTGGAGATATTACATATAAAAGGCCCCTAGGCACTTGTAATCTTATGAGAAGTCTTGAGTTTCGAATACATAGAAGAGGTAACAATGGAGAGTGAAACATCATAAGAAGGATGGGAAAAGCCAAGTTTCAAACGTATATGCAGAGACTGCACAGTCATGAAGCAATTCTTGCATGAGGCGGGTGGGGAAGAGAACTGGAGGGAAAGACAGTAAATGATGGAACATGGGCCCACAAAGTGCAGAGAGGCAGATGAGAAGTTTGTACCCAAGAGCAACGGAAACAGTGGGAAGACCATAGTGAGCCAATGGTTCACTCTAAGGTGAGGACAGGACAAAACCAAGCGTGCTAGAACACTGAAAAAGTGTAGAGGGCAAAGGACTCGGGAAAATCAGGTGAGCCCAAGAGACAGAAATGAATATAAATGGATGAAGAGAGAGGCCCAGCGGCAGTATGAGAATTACATACCATTGAAAGCCAAATCTGACCCAGATCATTTTTATAGCCACATCAAGAGAAAAACAACAGTCAAGGACCAGGTAATCAGGCCGAGGAAGGAAATATGGGAGCTCACAAGAAATGACCAGTAATTATGTGAAGAGCTCAGCACAAAATTTAGGGAGGCATTCTCAGTGGAGACAGAAAGGCTTCCAGTAAATCGAGGTGGCAGAGAACACCAAAAAGTGCTGGATACACTACAAGGAGGGGAGGAAACTACTATCTGAACTAGATACCTCAAAGGAAGTGGGCCCAGACAACATTTCTGCATGGGTTCTGAGAGAGGGAGCAGAGGCAATGTGTGTGCCACTAACAACAATCTTCAAGAAATCTATTGAAACAGGGCAACTACCTGAGGTGTGGAAGACAGCAAATGTAGTCCAAGTATTTAAGAAGAAAGACAGACAGGCAGTATTAAACTACAGAACAATATCACTGATATGTATAATATATAAAGTCATGGAGAAGAACATCAGGAGAAGAGTGGAGGAGCACCTAGAAGGAAATGAGCTCGTACACGATAACTAGCACGGTTTCAGGAATGGAAAATTCTGTGTCACAAACCTACTGGTATTCTATGTCAAGGTAACAGAAGTAAGACAGGAGAGAGCGAGATGAGTAGACTTCATTTTTTGAATTGTAAGAAGGCTTTCGACATGGTTCCACACAAGAGGTTGTATAAAAGCTAGATAAGGAGACAGGAATAGCAGAAAAAATAGTGCTGTCGCTCAGAGAATATCTGATTGTAAGGAAACAGCAAGTGATTGTATGCAATGAGGTGTCAAAGTGGGCTTATGTGTCCACCGGGGTTCCAAAGGGTCAGTTCCAGGGTCAGTGCTGTTTCTGGTATGTGTAAATGGCATGACAGAAGGGATAGATTCAGAGGTGTCACTGTTTTCAGATTATATGAAGCTAATGCAGATAATTCAAGTGGACAAAGATCCGGTGTGGCATACAAAGAGTATATTACAATTTATTCAGTGTATATCACACTCCCTTATAGGCTGCCTCCAAAACAGTGAACCAGGTGCTAAGGGTTTAATGATCGATAGGGTACCCGTCGTTTTATCAGCACCTTGGTTCATTGGCCAAACACAGGCAAGCCTGCCAAAGTTGAAGCAATGTCGTTCACTTCCACTAAGCATTGGCAGACTTGCCTAGCTGCTGGTTGAGCACAGTGCACACTCTCTGGTTTCTGGTTTGCCATCTGTTACCGTGTTGTACGTTACTATTTTTATCTGTACATATTGTACTTAGTGTACATACCTGTAGATATCCGGTGAAGGCAAATATACTTTAATAGACTACTTCTGAGTTTTGTTTCCTCCACGTCCCCATTCTGACCAGGTCTCACAGGCCATTCTTACCTGTGTTAGAAATATGGGATCTCTGTCCGGGAACTGGAGCTGGAGCTAGAGCTAGAACTGGAGCTAGAAGTGGTCTTGGTCTCATTGCTACGCAGCTTCGTGGCATTATTCACACTAAATTGAAGGAGCACCAAACTTAGGTATCTCCTGCTGCAGGAGCTATTAATCGCCGAGCTCCGCTAAGGTTCCTTCGTAATGTAGGAGGGCTAACACCAGAGCAATCAGACCAGCAGTTTTGTGAAGCAAGTGGTGCACCGGGTTTGTCTTAGGGCGTCATCTTCGTTGGCGCTAGAGTTAGTTTAACTCAATCTCGAAACAACCAGAGAGCAGCGAGCATTTGCTAAAGAAGAGTTTGACAGAGAAGAGAGAAGGCAGTTGAAATAGACTGTTGGTGACAACTTTAGCGTGCAAAAAGCAGTACCGTTAGTACCTCTCTTTGTCGAGTCTGAGCCTGAACAGTTTTTCGAGGCATTTGAAACCAGGCTCGAACACTGAGGTGGAATGGGGAGCATTGGGCAGCACTGGTGCATACAGTGTTGTGCGGCAAAGCGCAAGAGTTCATAGCTGCTTTAAATAATGGAAAATTTGCTGATTATCGGGTTGTTACAACAACGGTTCTTGGGGTATATATGTGTATTCCCACCAAGTACAAGAGGGAATTCAAATTGTGTAAGCATCAGCTAGGTCAGTCTCATGTAGACTTTGTAAGGCAGCAGTTAAATTTTTTTTTACAAAATGGTACAAGGTGAGTGGTGTCGCAAACTTCACAGACTTAGTGCAGTTACTTTTAGTAGATAACCTGCTGGAATCTGTTGGATTAAAGGTTAGAGTCTTGCTTGAAGATCATTCGTTGACCACTGTATTAGAAGCAGCCAAGTTGGCTGGCTCTTTTACAGCTAACCTCTCCTTGTCCGAGTAGTCTAATCTTTCTTCCCTAAAGCCTGGCATGAATGCAGATCGTCATGGAATAGTCCCTGGCTGGAGGACGAAGTGGTAGGATAAAAGTGAACAACGACGCCAACCGAGTCGTCTGGTGAGCAACGACATCAAACTCATGGTAAATCTGGTGAACAACGACATCAAACTCATGGTAAACCTGATGAACAACGACGCCAGTACAAATGGCGCCAGCCACAAAATCAACAGGAAGTCAAGTTACAGTATGATGTTGTCTGTTAACATTGTCATATACATACCAGGCCATGTAAAATCCAATTGCCCAATTAAGCCCCAACTCTTAGGAGAGATCAATATCCTCCCTTTCGAGATGAACCAGAAAGAAGTAGAATATGGAATGGCACCATATCACAGTAAGTGCCACATCTCCCTTCAGGAGAATGAAAGAAAAAATGGGGCTTATTGTTCCTTTATAAGAGAGAGAGTACTTCCATTCTCTTAGAAGCATTTGAAGGAGCTGTATTTTCTGCCTATTTACAAGAGATACGTGCAGAGACTAAATATTATACAGAATATTTGATTGTAGGTGTTTCTGAGGGATTCCCTGTGAAAGATGTTATTATTGATGGGTAATATTCTTAATTCGACAAAATGTCCAGAACCTATAGTGACTAATTTTTCTCCAATGTTGACCATAACTTGGGCAAAATCCCAAGGGATGTCTGTCGAGAATGTTGACTCATCCTTGGACGACTCAGATCTAGGGCTAGGCAATTTGTTTTACGAGGAAAATTGGCCAAAGCCTCGTAAATTTAGTGAAAAATCCCAGACCAATCCCTCATACTCCTGGGATGTAGGATTGCCAGATATCTTTGTTTCCATGCCGAGGGACTGTTTTCGGGAAGAACAGCGAAGAGACCCTTCCTTAAACTCCGCTTTTAAGGCAGCCATGGGTGAATCCCACTCAGATCACCCAGTCAAATATGAAATTAAACACAGCCTACTGCTCTACACAGTGACTAGTAAGGTAGTTCCTTGGAAATTTAGGTCACAAATTTTGAACATAGCTCACAGTTCCTCTTTAGGAGGTCATTTGGGAATTACAAAAATTCTTTATAGTATATTGACAGAGTTTTTCTCGCCAAAAATAAGACAACATGTGAAGAATCACATCCACTCTTGTAAGGAATGTCAGCAGGTAGGTAAACCTGGACACCCCATTAAACCTGAACCACTTCATCCCATACCTGCAGATGGTGAACTGTTTACAGAGCTAATCATTGATTGTGTGGGACCATCACCAAAATCAAAGTCAGACAACCAATACCTATTCATCATCATGGACAAAGCTACTAGGTATCCGGAAGCAGACCTTATGCGAAGTATAAAATTAAAGCCATTCATAAAGCCATAACTAAATTTATATCATACCTCAGTAAGGAATCGGTCAAGACACCGTGTACGTCAGGCCCATACTGGAGTACGCAGCACCAGTTTGGAACCCACATCTGGTCAAACACGTCAAGAAATTAGAGAAACTGCAAAGGTTCGTAACAAGGCTATTTCCAGAGATCAGGGAGATATTCTACGAAGACAGGTTAAGGGAAATCAGCCTCACGACACTGGAAGACAGGAGAATTAAAGGAGTGTGAGGGAAAAGTTCAATAGATGGTAGTAGCGAGGGAGTATATAGTAACAATAGTTTCCTAGATGAATGGTTCAGAGAACCGACATGTTGATAAATTAGACACATGTGCAACTCTTGGGTGTCTTTATTGAGGAAACGTTTCGCCACACAGTGGCTTCATCAGTCCATACGTAGGAGAAAATTGAAGAACAGGAGGAGAATGAGGTAATTAGTCCCTCGACTGAACATATCGACTCAAGGTTGAGGGACTGATTACCTCATTCTCCTCCTGTTCTTCAAGTTTCTCCTACGTATGGACTGATGAAGCCACTGTGTGGCGAAACGTTTCCTCAATAAAGATACCCAAGAGTTACACATGTCTAATTTATCAACAATAGTTTCATTGCCGGCTACTTGTTAAGGTAGGGTAAGTCAAGCTCCCGCTATTCCCGCCATTTTTCCCCTCCCCGAAAGTGATAGTTTCATTGCCGGCTGCTTGTTAAGGTAGGGTAAGTCAAGCTCCCGCTATTTCCACCTTTTTCCCCCACCCTGAAACTGATAGTTTGACTGCCGGCTGCTTGTTAAGGTAGGGTCAGTCTAGCTCCCCCTATCCCTTCCCCTCCTTCTCCCCCCCCAAAAGGTGACGTGCGGGGCTCCGGTCCAGACAGTAATCACTAGACTCACAGCTCCCAGCACTACTGTAAGTACATGCCTGCCTTGTATTCTAGTGGATCTATTGGTTGAAAACTTCACTTTTGACCAATAATAAACTTAGTCCTTTCAGTCTTGCTCTAAGTTGACTGTTGAAATAATCACCACATCTTTTAGGTATTGTACTTATCATGGAGAGTGATTTCTTAAGCAGTGGATAACCTGTCTATCTTTCCAGCTTGGATGACAGAGAGGGTCACCTGTCAATCAACGAGTAAAACTGATGGAGATGGACTAACGTCCTGAGACTTCCCCTTTTTGGATTTAATTACCTGTGCACCTGTATGAAATTGCAGGACGTAACCCCTCATCATTGCAGCGGTAAAGAACCTGCTTTCCTGTCATCAGGATATAATACTCAAGGCTATACTGTGAAGAACGAACCGGTGGGTTGTAACCAACACCTGCGACCCCCCCCCCCCATCATCAGCAACTGCTACGATTTCAACAACACTCAGTGTCACCAACACCAGACACCCCTATATATATTAGCGTTGAATTCAGTTATCATTTATATTTTTCATTTTTCATTTTCTTTAATGTAGGATTAATATTTCATATTTAAGTGTTTTATATTTTCTATATAATAAAGTGTTTATGTTTGTCTGTTATTATTTCTTTTTCTATTCACTAATTTTCCTGAGGAGGAGCCAGCCTTGGTAATACTGTCTGAAGTTGTTACAGGGCTGAGTAAGTCTTCACAAGTGGCGACCTTGCCAAGATCAACTCTACAGAATCAAGATTCAACTCCATCTCGAATCTACCATTGGAACTTCAATGCTGCATACCACAGATGGTTGCCACCAGCCATGAGTAATCATTCTCTATGGTAGGACTACAGTACAGGTATTTAAAAGATTTGGTGATTGTTATAGTCTCAATTTATTGTAAGTTAAGTCAGGCAGGATATAATAGTTAATTCTACCACCTTTCTTGTGAGCTTGAAACACTTTGGAGGATTAGACTCTAGGGACCCGAGATTTTCCAGTGACAATTTGTTTCACTGAGCTCTTCATTATATCAAGGGAACTGTCATAGGACACTCTTGATTTGTTGGTGAGAAGATTGGATGGTCAAGGGACCCCATTCTACTTACTGTTTGCTCGGAGCTGGCATAGAACCCTTCGTTTTCATTAATACATATTGTTTAATTGAAGCAGGGATCGAGCCCTCTGGTTTATTTAGTTTGAGCGGAGCAGGAATTGAACCCTCCGTTTTCTTTAATACCCGTTTCATTTCCCCTGATAGTGTAAGTTATTCTTGCAAGCATGGAGGAATTCCAGTTTTCTCTTTCCCTGTACTCACCTAGTTGAGGTTGCGGGGGTCGAGTCCGAGCTCCTGGCCCTGTGTGTGCGCGTGTGTGTGCTCACTTACTTGTATTTACCAATTTGTGGTTGCAGGGGCCGATTCGTAGTTCTTGGTCCCGCCTCTTCGCTGGGTTCTACTAGGTCCACTCTCTCACTGCTCTAAAGAGCCCTGCCGTACCTCTTCTTAAAGCTATGTACGGCTCCTAGTTTCCACTACGCCAGTCTCCAGATAGTTCCACTTCCTATCAAGTCTATGACTGAAGAAATACTTCCTGATATCCCTGTGACTCATCTGAATTTTTAACTTCCAGTTGTGGCACTTTGTTCCTGTGTCCCTTCTCTGAAATAATCTGTCTTTGTCCACCTTGTCAACTCCTCCCAGTATTTTATACGTCTTTATCATGTCTTCCCTATCCTTCCTTTCCTCTAGTGTCGTAAGACTGAGTTTCTTTAACCTCAGCTCATAGGACATGCTCCTCTTGTTGCAAACATTTGCACTTTCTCTAAATTCCTGTCGTGCTTGACCAGGTGTGGGTTCCTTACTGATGCTGCATACTTCCATATAGGCCTGACATACATGCTGTACAGTGTCATCATAAGAACATAAGAACATAAGAACGAAGGAACACTGCAGAAGGCCTACTGGCCCATGCGAGGCAGGTCCAAGTCTCCTACCGGCTTAAGCCAATGCACCCAACCTAGTCAGGTCATGTCACATTGACTTAAGGGAGGAACACGGCAACCGACCTGGTAGCACAAGCTATCAGGTCCAACTCACACCCACCCACATCCACTCATGTATTTATCCAACCTATTTTTAAAGCTACACAACGTTCTGGCCTCTATAACTGTACTCGGGAGTTTGTTCCACTCATCCACAACTCTATTACCAAACCAGTACTTTCCTATATCCTTCCTGAATCTGAATTTTTCCAACTTAAAACCATTGCTGCGAGTCCTGTCTAGGCTAGATATTTTCAGCACACTATTTACATCCCCTTTATTTATTCCTGTCTTCCATTTATACACCTCAATCATATCCCCCCTAATTCTATGTCTTTCTAGAGAGTGCAGATTCAGGGCCCTTAGTCTATCCTCATATGGAAGGTTTCTGATACATGGGATCAACTTTGTCATCCTCCTTTGTACATTTTCCAGAGAATTTATATCCATCCTGTAATACGGTGACCAAAACTGTGCAGCATAATCTAAATGAGGCCTAACCAAGGATGTATAGAGTTGAAGAACAACCTGAGGACTCCTATTATTTATGCTTCTTGATATGAAGCCAAGGATTCTATTAGCTTTATTGCGAACACTTATGCACTGTTGTCTTGGTTTCAGATTACTGCTAACCAGAACTCCTAAATCTTTTTCGCAATCCGTAATATTAAGATCTACATTATTTAGTTTATATGTGGCATGGTTATTGTCCTGTCCAACATTTAGAACTTTGCATTTGTCTATATTAAACTGCATCTGCCACTTCTCCGACCACTGCATCAGTCTATTCAAATCTTCCTGGAGTGCTCGAATGTCCTCGTCAGAATGAATTCGACGGCCTATTTTGGTGTCATCGGCAAACTTGCCGATGTCGCTCTTTATGCCCTCATCTATGTCGTTTATGTAGATTGTGAACAGCAGGGGGCCCAACACTGACCCCTGTGGAACACCGCTCGTAACGCTTCCCCACTCTGATTTCTCCCCATTTATGCAAACTCTCTGCTGCCTGTTTGTCAACCATGCCTCTATCCAGGAAAAAATTTCTCCTCCTATTCCATGTGCTTTAATTTTCCTCAATAGTCTCAGATGTGGGACCCTGTCAAAAGCCTTACTGAAGTCCATATACACAATATCATATTCATTACCATGATCTACCTCCTCAAATACCTTAGTGAAAAAAGTTAATAAATTCGTAAGGCAGGAACGCCCCTTTGTAAAACCATGCTGAGATTCGTTGATTAATTTATGCTTTTCAAGGTGGCTACGAACTGCCTCGGCAATTATTGATACCATAAATTTTCCCACCTTGATGTCGAAAAGCTACTCTTAGGTTTGCCAGGCGCCCATATACTGTAGCAGTTATTTGGTTGATATGTGCCTCAGGGGATGTGTTCAGTGTGATGCTCATGCCTAGATGCTTTCTAGTGAGTGAGGTTTGCAGTGCATGGCCCCGAACATGTACTCCATTTGCGTTCTTCTTTGTCCTTCTCAAAACTTTATGACTTTGCACTTGTTGGGGTTAAACTCCAGGAGCCATTTGTCGGCCCAGGCTTGCAGCTTATCCAGATTTCTTTGTAATCTTACCTGATATTACAAGCACAGATAAGAATGGCCTGTAACACTTGGTCGTAATGGAAATGTGGAGCAAACAACGCTCATCAGTAGGTTATTAAATATATTTGCCTTCACCGGATGTCTAGAGGTATGTACACTATGTACAGATAAAAATAGTAACTGTACAACACGGTAATAGATGGCAAAGCAGAAGCCAGAGAGTGTACACTGTGCACAACCAGCAGCTAGGCAAGTCTGCCAATGTTTACAGCAAGTGAACCACATTGCTTCAGCTTTGGCAGGCTTGCCTGTGATTGATCAGTGAACCAAGGTAATGTTTAACAATGGGTACCCTATCGATCGTTAAACCTTTGGCACCCGATTCACTGGTTGGGAGGCAGCCTATAAGGGAGTGTGACATACGCCGAATAAATTGTAACATACTCTTTGCATGCCACACCTCCATCCCAAAAGGGCTCTAATAGCGAGGACTAGGCCTCCACCTCCAAGTGTAGTATGCCAGTATGGCACTGAACAATAAAGGAACCACCTTTCCTATCAACCACCCAACTCATTAGGTAGGGCTCATCTTTTTCTCCAGATTCAAATCAAAGTCAAACTATCCTAGAAGGAGACAGCAGACAGTAGGGCTAACGTTGGTTCAAGACAGCTGCGGATGGCAGTAGAATGTCCCCTCACTAACAGAAAAAGCACAAACATCACTAAATAACATATTTATGAAGAAGAAAAAAAAAGGAAATAAGTTACCCATATAGTCCCTAACACATCCTAACCTAAATTAAACACGGGAGTGCATCAGCCAGCCTATTGTCTTAGCAGGCAATATGTACGATTCTAATGTTATAGGGCTGTAGCCTGAGACTCCATCTCGTCAGACGTGTGATGTGGTTTTTCATGGTGTTGAGGTAGACGAGAAAGTTGTGATCGCTGTAGACTGTGACCACCTGGGACGAGTGCCCCACGTATACCTCCAAATGTTTCAAAGGCATTACGAACATACGTATCCAAGAGTAGTAAGGGGTCAATGGTAGAACGGCCCTTACAAAAGCCATATTGACTAGTGGAGAGACTGTTGTGTGTCTCTAAATACCACATTAAACGTCGATTTACCAGACGTTCCATCACTTTGCAAACTGCACTGGTAAGTGCAATGGGACAGTAGTGGGAGGCATCATGTCCCGTAGTACCCGATTTGCGGAAAGGGAGAACAATGGCAGATTTCCAAAGCTGGGGAAGAACTCCTTGTGACCAAATAAGATTAAAGACTCGTAAGAGGACTGCAAAGACTGACTGATGTAAATGTTGTAACATCCGAATATGAATGCCGTCAGGCCCAGCTGCCAATGATCGGCAAGCTGAGAGTGTTGCCTCCAGTTCCAGAAGTGTAAAAGGCACATTATAAGATTCTTCTTTGAGAGAAGAAAAGTCTAAGAGCGCTAACTCTCTGGCAGACTTTGAGGAAATAAACGAGAGGCATAGATGGAGCCCCTGAGAAATACGAACCAGATGATTACCAATTTCAATAGCAACGTCAAGATAGTTTGCTAAATCAACACCAGCAACCCGCAGAACAGGAGCCGGGTCGGGAGAGTATTTACCAATCAGTTTCCGTATTTTTTTTCCAGACTGCACTCATAGAGGAAGCAGAGGTGATGGTAGAAGCATAATCTCGACAGTAAGTGCGTTTAGCGTCACGGATGACACAGCGAGCGACCACTGGCTTCTGCTTAAAATCAAGAAGTCTCTTTGTGGTTATATTGTACCGGTACCTACCCCACGCAGAGCGTTTCAAACGTAATGCTCGAGCACAAGCAGGAGACCACCAAGGCACGCACTTCTGAGAATGCCTGTTGAGGTTTGGGGTATAGAATGAGAAGCTGCGGTTAAAAGTGAGGTCGAGAGGAGGTGTAAAAGCTCATCAATGGAGGACGAACAAGGAACCTCACTAAAAGCAGTTAGCTGCGAGTAAAGGTCCCAATTTGCTAGATCAAATTGCCAGCGTGGGCTACGAAGAGGTGGTGAATACGAAGAAGTAAGAATTATTGGAAAATAATTGCTGTCATGCAAGTCCGGGAGGACAGACCAGGTGAAGTCTAGTGCAGTGGAGGAAGAGCAGACCTAGAGATCGAGAATATGAGTACGAGGATCAAAACGGGGGGGAATACCCGTATTTAAATCATGCAGAGAGTGAGAGGCGAGAAAAGCCTCTAACCCTTTATATGCCTTCCTTTGATGTATTATTTTCAGTAGGTTGGTAGACAGCAACCACCCAGGGAAGTACTACCGTCCTGCCAGATGACTGTGAAACAGAAACCTGTAACTGTTTTGCATGATGGTAGGATTGCTGGTGTATTTTTCTGTCTCATAAACACGCTAGATAACAGGGATAACTTGCTACTCCAACTTACACTTTGGTCACACTTCACAGACATGCACATGCATATATATATACATACATCTAGGTTTTTCTCCTTTTTCTACATAGCTCTTGTTCTTTTTTATTTCTTCTATTGTCCATGGGCAAGTGGAAAAGAATCTTTCCTCCGTAAGCCATGCGTGTCGTATGAGGCGACTAAAATGCCGGGAGCAATGGGCTAGTAATCCCTTCTGTAGACATTTACTAAAAAAGAGAAGAAGAAAAACTTTATAAAACTGGGATGCTTGAATGTGCGTGGATGTAGTGCGGATGACAAGAAACAGATGATTGCTGATGTTATGAATGAAAAGAAGTTGGATGTCTGGCCCTAAGCGAAACAAAGCTGAAGGGGGTAGGGGAGTTTCGGTGGGGGAAATAAATGGGATTAAATCTGGAGTATCTGAGAGAGTTAGAGCAAAGGAAGGGGTAGCAGTAATGTTGAATGATCAGTTATGGAAGGAGAAAAGAGAATATGAATTTGTAAATGCAAGAATTATGTGGATTAAAGTAAAGGTTGGATGCGAGAAGTGGGTCATAATAAGCGTGTATGCACCTGGAGAAGAGAGGAATGCAGAGGAGAGAGAGAGATTTTGGGAGATGTTAAGTGAATGTATAGGAGCCATTGAACCAAGTGAGAGAGTAATAGTGGTAGGGGACCTGAATGCTAAAGTAGGAGAAACTTTTAGAGAGGGTGTGGTAGGTAAGTATGGAGTGCCAGGTGTAAATGATAATGGGAGCCCTTTGATTGAACTTTGTATAGAAAGGGGTTTAGTTATAGGTAATACATATTTTAAGAAAAAGAGGATAAATAATTATACAAGATATGATGTAGGGCGAAATGACAGTAGTTTGTTGGATTATGTATTGGTAGATAAAAGACTGTTGAGTAGACTTCAGGATGTACATGTTTATAGAGGGGCCACAAATATATCAGATCACTTTCTAGTTGTAGCTACACTGAGAGAAAAGGAAGATGGGAAACAAGGAGAATAGAAGCATCAGGGAAGAGAGAGGTGAAGGTTTATAAACTAAAGAGGAGGCAGTTAGGGAAAGATATAAACAGCTATTGGAGGATAGATGGGCTAATAAGAGCATAGGCAATGGGGTCGAAGAGGTATGGGGTAGGTTTAAAAATGTAGTGTTAAGAGTGTTCAGCAGAAGTTTGTGGTTACAGGAAAGTGGGTGCGGGAGGGAAGAGGAGCGATTGGTGGAATGATGATGTAAAGAGAGTAGTAAGGGAGAAAAAGTTAGCATATGAGAAGTTTTTACAAAGTAGAAGTGATGCAAGGAGGGAAGAGTATATGGAGAAAAAGAGAGAGGTTAAGAGAGTGGTGAAGCAATGTAAAAAGAGAGCAAATGAGAGAGTGGGTGAGATGTTATCAACAAATTTTGTTGAAAATAAGAAAAAGTTTTGGAGTGAGATTAACAAGTTAAGGAAGCCTAGAGAACAAATGGATTTGTCAGTTAAAAATAGGAGAGGAGAGTTATTAAATGGAGAGTTAGAGGTATTGGGAAGATGGAGGGAATATTTTGAGGAATTGTTAAATGTTGATGAAGATAGGGAAGCTGTGATTTCGTGTATAGGGCAAGGAGGAATAACATCTTGTAGGAGTGAGGAAGAGCCAGTTGTGAGTGTGGGGGAAGTTCGTGAGGCAGTAGGTAAAATGAAAGGGGGTAAGGCAGCCGGGATTGATGGGATAAAGATAGAAATGTTAAAAGCAGGTGGGGATATAGTTTTGGAGTGGTTGGTGCAATTATTTAATAAATGTATGGAAGAGGGTAAGGTACCTAGGGATTGGCAGAGAGCATGCATAGTTCCTTTGTATAAAGGCAAAGGGGACAAAAGAGAGTGCAAAAATTATAGGGGGATAAGTCTGTTGAGTATACCTGGTAAAGTGTATGGTAGAGTTATTATTGAAAGAATTAAGAGTAAGACGGAGAATAGGAAAGCAGATGAACAAAGAGGCTTTAGGAAAGGTAGGGGGTGTGTGGACCAGGTGTTTACAGTGAAACATATAAGTGAACAGTACTTAGATAAGGCTAAAGAGGTCTTTGTGGCATTTATGGATTTGGAAAAGGCGTATGACAGGGTGGATAGAGGGGCAATGTGGCAGATGTTGCAGGTGTATGGTGTAGGAGGTAGGTTACTGAAAGCAGTGAAGAGTTTTTATGAGGATAGTGAGGCTCAAGTTAGAGTATGTAGGAAAGAGGGAAATTATTTCCCAGTAAAAGTAGGCCTTAGACAAGGATGTGTGATGTCACCGTGGTTGTTTAATATATTTATAGATGGGGTTGTAAGAGAAGTAAATGCGAGGGTCTTGACAAGAGGCGTGGAGTTAAAAGATAAAGAATCACACACAAAGTGGGAGTTGTCACAGTTGCTCTTTGCTGATGACACTGTGCTCTTGGGAGATTCTGAAGAGAAGTTGCAGAGATTGGTGGATGAATTTGGTAGGGTGTGCAAAACAAGAAAATTAAAAGTGAATACAGGAAAGAGTAAGGTTATGAGGATAACAAAAATATTAGGTGATGAAAGATTGGATATCAGATTGGAGGGAGAGAGTATGCAGGAGGTGAATGTATTCAGATATTTGGGAGTGGACGTGCCAGCGGATGGGTCTATGAAGGATGAGGTGAATCATAGAATTGATGAGGGGAAAAGGGTGAGTGGTGCACTTAGGAGTCTGTGGAGACAAAGAACTTTGTCCTTGGAGGCAAAGAGGGGAATGTATGTGAGTATAGTTTTACCAACGCTCTTATATGGGTGTGAAGCATGGGTGATGAATGTTGCAGCGAGGAGAAGGCTGGAGGCATTGGAGATGTCATGTCTGAGGGCAATGTGTGGTGTGAATATAATGCAGAGAATTCGTAGTTTGGAAGTTAGGAGGAGGTGCGGGATTACCAAAACTGTTGTCCAGAGGGCTGAGGAAGGGTTGTTGAGGTGGTTCGGACATGTAGAGAGAATGGAAACAAACAGAATGACTTCAAGAGTGTATCAGTCTGTAGTGGAAGGAAGGCGGGGTAGGGGTCGGCCTAGGAAAGGTTCGAGGGAGGGGGTAAAGGAGGTTTTGTGTGGGAGGGGCTTGGACTTCCAGCAGGCATGCGTGAGCGTGTTTGATAGGAGTGAATGGAGACGAATGGTTTTTAATACTTGACGTGCTGCTGGAGTGTGAGCAAAGTAACATTTATGAAGGGGTTCAAGGAAACCGGCAGGCCGGACTTGAGTCCTGGAGATGGGAAGTACAGTGTCTGCACTCTGAAGGAGGGGTGTTAATGTTGCAGTTTAAAAACTGTAGTGTAAAGCACCCTTCTGGCAAGACAGTGATGGAGTGAATGATTGTGAAAGTTTTTCTTTTTCGGGCCACCCTGCCTTGGTGGGAATCGGCCAGTGTGATAATAAAAAAAAATAAAAAAATGTATACATACATATATATAAATATATGTATATGTCGTGCCCAATATGTAAAACTGGTCAATTAGCAAGAACTCATTTAAAATTAAGTCCTTTCTGAAATTTTCTCTTATACGTTTAAAGATATATTTTTTTTTCATTAATGTTGATGTAAAAATTTTTAATTTTGCACCAAAAGAATCTTAGAAAACTTACCTAACCTTACTATAACAAGAATAATTTATTTTAGCCTAACCCAACAAAATATATTTTAGATTTGTTTACAATAATTTAATACTAAACAAACACAGTGAAATAAATTTTTTTCGTTAGGTTCAGAATGATTTTGGCGAAATTATTGCATACACAAATACTCACTTGTTCTATATGGCAGGATGAGCGTTGCTAGTTAAGCCAAGATCGCAAGTTCTGCCTATTCGGCACGACATATATATATATATATATATATATATATATATATATATATATATATCACTGTCTTGCCAGAAGGGTGCTTTACACTACAGTTTTTAAACTGCAACATTAACACCCCTCCTTCAGAGTGCAGGCACTGTACTTCCCATCTCCAGGACTCAAGTCCGGCCTGCCGGTTTCCCTGAATCCCTTCATAAATGTTACTTTGCTCACACTCCAACAGCACGTCAAGTATTAAAAACCATTTGTCTCCATTCACTCCTATCAAACACGCTCACGCATGCCTGCTGGAAGTCCAAGCCCCTCGCACACAAAACCTCCTTTACCCCCTCCCTCCAACCCTTCCTAGGCCGACCCCTACCCCGCCTTCCTTCCACTACAGACTGATATACTCTTGAAGTCATTCTGTTTCGCTCCATTCTCTCTACATGTCCGAACCACCTCAACAACCCTTCCTCAGCCCTCTGGACAACAGTTTTGGTAATCCCGCACCTCCTCCTAACTTCCAAACTACGAATTCTCTGCATTATATTCACACCACACATTGCTCTCAGACATGACATCTCCACTGCCTCCAGCCTTCTCCTCGCTGCAACATTCATCACCCACGCTTCACACCCATATAAGAGCGTTGGTAAAACTATACTCTCATACATTCCCCTCTTTGCCTCCAAGGACAAAGTTCTTTGTCTCCACAGACTCCTAAGTGCACCACTCACTCTTTTTCCCTCATCAATTCTATGATTCACCTCATCTTTCATAGACCCATCCGCTGACACGTCCACTCCCAAATATCTGAATACGTTCACCTCCTCCATACTCTCTCCCTCCAATCTGATATTCAATCTTTCATCACCTAATCTTTTTGTTATCCTCATAACCTTACTCTTTCCTGTATTCACCTTTAATTTTCTTCTTTTGCACACCCTACCAAATTCATCCACCAATCTCTGCAACTTCTCTTCAGAATCTCCCAAGAGCACAGTGTCATCAGCAAAGAGCAGCTGTGACAACTCCCACTTTGTGTGTGATTCTTTATCTTTTAACTCCACGCCTCTTGCCAAGACCCTCGCATTTACTTCTCTTACAACCCCATCTATAAATATATTAAACAACCACGGTGACATCACACATCCTTGTCTAAGGCCTACTTTTACTGGGAAAAAATTTCCCTCTTTCCTACATACTCTAACTTGAGCCTCACTATCCTCGTAAAAACTCTTCACTGCTTTCAGTAACCTACCTCCTACACCATACACTTGCAACATCTGCCACATTGCCCCCCTATCCACCCTGTCATACGCCTTTTCCAAATCCATAAATGCCACAAAGACCTCTTTAGCCTTATCTAAATACTGTTCACTTATATGTTTCACTGTAAACACCTGGTCCACACACCCCCTACCTTTCCTAAAGCCTCCTTGTTCATCTGCTATCCTATTCTCCGTCTTACTCTTAATTCTTTCAATTATAACTCTACCATACACTTTACCAGGTACACTCAACAGACTTATCCCCCTATAATTTTTGCACTCTCTTTTATCCCCTTTGCCTTTATACAAAGGAACTATGCATGCTCTCTGCCAATCCCTAGGTACCTTACCCTCTTCCATACATTTATTAAATAATTGCACCAACCACTCCAAAACTATATCCCCACCTGCTTTTAACATTTCTATCTTTATCCCATCAATCCCGGCTGCCTTACCCCCTTTCATTTTACCTACTGCCTCACGAACTTCCCCCACACTCACAACTGGCTCTTCCTCACTCCTACAAGATGTTATTCCTCCTTGCCCTATACACGAAATCACAGCTTCCCTATCTTCATCAACATTTAACAATTCCTCAAAATATTCCTTCCATCTTCCCAATACCTCTAACTCTCCATTTAATAACTCTCCTCTCCTATTTTTAACTGACAAATCCATTTGTTCTCTAGGCTTTCTTAACTTGTTAATCTCACTCCAAAACTTTTTCTTATTTTCAACAAAATTTGTTGATAACATCTCACCCACTCTCTCATTTGCTCTCTTTTTACATTGCTTCACCACTCTCTTAACTTCTCTCTTTTTCTCCATATACTCTTCCCTCCTTGCATCACTTCTACTTTGTAAAAACTTCTCATATGCTAACTTTTTCTCCCTTACTACTCTCTTTACATCATCATTCCACCAATCGCTCCTCTTCCCTCCTGCACCCACTTTCCTGTAACCACAAACTTCTGCTGAACACTCTAACACTACATTTTTAAACCTACCCCATACCTCTTCGACCCCATTGCCTATGCTCTCATTAGCCCATCTATCCTCCAATAGCTGTTTATATCTTACCCTAACTGCCTCCTCTTTTAGTTTATAAACCTTCACCTCTCTCTTCCCTGATGCTTCTATTCTCCTTGTATCCCATCTACCTTTTACTCTCAGTGTAGCTACAACTAGAAAGTGATCTGATATATCTGTGGCCCCTCTATAAACATGTACATCCTGAAGTCTACTCAACAGTCTTTTATCTACCAATACATAATCCAACAAACTACTGTCATTTCGCCCTACATCATATCGTGTATACTTATTTATCCTCTTTTTCTTAAAATATGTATTACCTATAACTAAACCCCTTTCTATACAAAGTTCAATCAAAGGGCTCCCATTATCATTTACACCTGGCACCCCAAACTTACCTACCACACCCTCTCTAAAAGTTTCTCCTACTTTAGCATTCAAGTCCCCTACCACAATTACTCTCTCACTTGGTTCAAAGGCTCCTATACATTCACTTAACATCTCCCAAAATCTCTCTCTCTCCTCTGCATTCCTCTCTTCTCCAGGTGCATACACGCTTATTATGACCCACTTCTCGCATCCAACCTTTACTTTAATCCACATAATTCTTGAATTTACACATTCATATTCTCTTTTCTCCTTCCATAACTGATCATTTAACATTACTGCTACCCCTTCCTTTGCTCTAACTCTCTCAGATACTCCAGATTTAATCCCATTTATTTCCCCCCACTGAAACTCTCCTACCCCCTTCAGCTTTGTTTCGCTTAGGGCCAGGACATCCAACTTCTTTTCATTCATAACATCAGCAATCATCTGTTTCTTGTCATCCGCACTGCATCCACGCACATTTAAGCAACCCAGTTTTATAAAGTTTTTCTTCTTCTCTTTTTTAGTAATTGTATACAGGAGAAGGGGTTACTAGCCCATTGCTCCCGGCATTTTAGTCGCCTCATACGACACGCATGGCTTACGGAGGAAAGATTCTTTTCCACTTCCCCATGGACAATAGAAGAAATAAAAAAGAACAAGAGCTATTTAGAAAAAGGAGAAAAACCTAGATGTATGTATATATATATATGCATGTGCGTGTCTGTGAAGTGTGACCAAAGTGTAAGTAGGAGTAGCAAGATATCCCTGTTATCTTAGCGTGTTTATGAGACAGAAAAAGAAACCAGCAATCCTACCATCATGCAAAACAGTTACAGGTTTTTGTTTCACAGTCATCTGGCAGGACGGTAGTACTTCCCTGGGTGGTTGCTGTCTACCAACCTACTACCTATATATATATATATATATATATATATATATATATATATATATATTCAATAGGATGGGGTCCACCTCTGGTGTAAATTGTGGGACCCATAGCCTCGGAGAAGTGGATAAAAAGGCTTCAAGGAAGAATATTTGGATTTCTTCCTGAAGCCATTTGAATATTCCACTTCCCCTACCACCCCATCTTTTAAACTATTTTTTTTTTACCAATAGGAATATTTTATTACATAATATGGCACATATATATATATAATATATATATATATATATATATATATATATATATATATATATATATATATATATATTTATTTTTATTATCACACTGGCCGATTCCCACCAAGGCAGGGTGGCCCGAAAAAGAAAAACTTTCACCATCATTCACTCCATCACTGTCTTGCCAGAAGGGTGCTTTACACTACAGTTTTTAAACTGCAACATTAACACCCCTCCTTCAGAGTGCAGGCACTGTACTTCCCATCTCCAGGACTCAAGTCCGGCCTGCCGGTTTCCCTGAACCCCTTCATAAATGTTACTTTGCTCACACTCCAACAGCACGTCAAGTATTAAAAACCATTTGTCTCCATTCACTCCTATCAAACACGCTCACGCATGCCTGCTGGAAGTCCAAGCCCCTCGCACACAAAACCTCCTTTACCCCCTCCCTCCAACCTTTCCTAGGCCGACCCCTACCCCGCCTTCCTTCCACTACAGACTGATACACTCTTGAAGTCATTCTGTTTCGCTCCATTCTCTCTACATGTCCGAACCACCTCAACAACCCTTCCTCAGCCCTCTGGACAACAGTTTTGGTAATCCCACACCTCCTCCTAACTTCCAAACTACGAATTCTCTGCATTATATTCACACCACACATTGCCCTCAGACATGACATCTCCACTGCCTCCAGCCTTCTCCTCGCTGCAACATTCATCACCCATGCTTCACACCCATATAAGAGCGTTGGTAAAACTATACTCTCATACATTCCCCTCTTTGCCTCCAAGGACAAAGTTCTTTGTCTCCACAGACTCCTAAGTGCACCACTCACTCTTTTTCCCTCATCAATTCTATGATTCACCTCATCTTTCATAGACCCATCCGCTGACACGTCCACTCCCAAATATCTGAATACGTTCACCTCCTCCATACTCTCTCCCTCCAATCTGATATTCAATCTTTCATCACCTAATCTTTTTGTTATCCTCATAACCTTACTCTTTCCTGTATTCACCTTTAATTTTCTTCTTTTGCACACCCTACCAAATTCATCCACCAATCTCTGCAACTTCTCTTCAGAATCTCCCAAGAGCACAGTGTCATCAGCAAAGAGCAGCTGTGACAACTCCCACTTTGTGTGTGATTCTTTATCTTTTAACTCCACGCCTCTTGCCAAGACCCTCGCATTTACTTCTCTTACAACCCCATCTATAAATATATTAAACAACCACGGTGACATCACACATCCTTGTCTAAGGCCTACTTTTACTGGGAAAAAATTTCCCTCTTTCCTACATACTCTAACTTGAGCCTCACTATCCTCGTAAAAACTCTTCACTGCTTTCAGTAACCTACCTCCTACACCATACACTTGCAACATCTGCCACATTGCCCCCCTATCCACATTGTCATATGCCTTTTCCAAATCCATAAATGCCACAAAGACCTCTTTAGCCTTATCTAAATACTGTTCACTTATATGTTTCACTGTAAACACCTGGTCCACACACCCCCTACCTTTCCTAAAGCCTCCTTGTTCATCTGCTATTCTATTCTCCGTCTTACTCTTAATTCTTTCAATTATAACTCTACCATACACTTTACCAGGTATACTCAACAGATTTATCCCCCTATAATTTTTGCACTCTCTTTTATCCCCTTTGCCTTTATACAAAGGAACTATGCATGCTCTCTGCCAATCCCTAGGTACCTTACCCTCTTCCATACATTTATTAAATAATTGCACCAACCACTCCAAAACTATATCCCCACCTGCTTTTAACATTTCTATCTTTATCCCATCAATCCCGGCTGCCTTACCCCCTTTCATTTTATCTACTGCCTCACGAACTTCCCCCACACTCACAACTGGTTCTTCCTCACTCCTACAAGATGTTATTCCTCCTTGCCCTATACACGAAATCACAGCTTCCCTATCTTCATCAGCATTTAACAATTCCTCAAAATATTCCCTCCATCTTCTCAATACCTCTAACTCTCCATTTAATAACTCTCCTCTCCTATTTTTAACTGACAAATCCATTTGTTCTCTAGGCTTTCTTAACTTGTTAATCTCACTCCAAAACTTTTTCTTATTTTCAACAAAATTTGTTGATAACATCTCATCCACTCTCTCATTTGCTCTCTTTTTACATTGCTTCACCACTCTCTTAACCTCTCTCTTTTTCTCCATATACTCTTCCCTCCTTGCATCACTTCTACTTTGTAAAAACTTCTCATATGCTAACTTTTTCTCCCTTACTACTCTCTTTACATCATCATTCCACCAATCGCTCCTCTTCCCTCCTGCACCCACTTTCCTGTAACCACAAACTTCTGCTGAACACTCTAACACTACATTTTTGAACCTACCCCATACCTCTTCGACCCCATTGCCTATGCTCTCATTATCCCATCTATCCTCCAATAGCTGTTTATATCTTACCCTAACTGCCTCCTCATTTAGTTTATAAACCTTCACCTCTCTCTTCCCTGATGCTTCTATTCTCCTTGTATCCCATCTACCTTTTACTCTCAGTGTAGCTACAACTAGAAAGTGATCTGATATATCTGTGGCCCCTCTATAAACATGTACATCCTGAAGTCTACTCAACAGTCTTTTATCAACCAATACATAGTCCAACAAACTACTGTCATTTCGCCCCTACATCATATCTTGTATACTTATTTATCCTCTTTTTCTTAAAATATGTATTACCTATAACTAAACCCCTTTCTATACAAAGTACAATCAAAGGGCTCCCATTATCATTTACACCTGGCACCCCAAACTTACCTACCACACCCTCTCTAAAAGTTTCTCCTACTTTAGCATTCAGGTCCCCTACCACAATTACTCTCTCACTTGGTTCAAAGGCTCCTATACATTCACTTAACATCTCCCAAAATCTCTCTCTCTCCTCTGCATTCCTCTCTTCTCCAGGTGCATACACGCTTATTATGACCCACTTCTCGCATCCAACCTTTACTTTAATCCACATAATTCTTGAATTTACACATTCATATTCTCTTTTCTCCTTCCATAACTGATCATTTAACATTACTGCTACCCCTTCCTTTGCTCTAACTCTCTCAGATACTCCAGATTTAATCCCATTTATTTCCCCCCACTGAAACTCTCCTACCCCCTTCAGCTTTGTTTCGCTTAGGGCCAGGACATCCAACTTCTTTTCATTCATAACATCAGCAATCATCTGTTTCTTGTCATCCGCACTACATCCACGCACATTTAAGCATCCCAGTTTTATAAAGTTTTTCTTCTTCTCTGTTTTAGTAAATGTCTACATATATATATATATATATATATATATATATATATATATATATATATATATATATATATATATATATATATATATATATATATATATATATATGTATATATATATATATGTATATATATATATATATATATATATATATATATATATAAATATATATATATATAGATATATATATACATATATATATATACATATATATATACATATATATATATATATATATATATATATATATACATATATATATACATATATATATACATATATATATATATATATATATATATATATATATACATATATATATATACATATATATATACATATATATATATATATATATATATATGTATATATATATATATACATATATATATATATATATATACATATATATATATATACATAATATATATATATATACATATATATAAGTAGTGCTGAAGGCGGCTGAGTGGTCCATTCCTGAGCGGTCCCTCCTGAAAGGGCTGCGGCTGAGCGGCTCCCTTTCCTGAGCAGACTCCTTTTCACACCTTTATGCTAATGACCTTGACCTCGCCCTCGAGACCACCTCGCTCTCGAGACCACCTTACCCTCGACCACCTCACCCTCAACCACCTCGCCCTCGACCACCTCGCCCTCGACCACCTCGCCCTCAATTACCTCGCCCTCAACCCCAACCCGCGCCCGCACGCACCCCACCTGGCCCGCCCAAGCCGAGCCGTGCCCGCCCTCGCGCCCGCCCGCGCCTTCTGCAGCGCCTTCTGCAGCGTCATCCGGATAGCCCCCGCTCCCCGAATTTTTTCCGATTTATTCAAATTTTTTTTGAATTTCATTTTCTTGTGCTGTCCATCTCCTCGGATCAAATTTTTGAGGTTCTTCCTCCCACTTTCACCCCCCATCCCAATTTTTTTCGATTTTTTTTTGAATTTCATTTTCTTATGATCTCCTTGGATCAAGATTTTTGGATCAATCTCCTCGGATCAAGGTTTTTTTTTTGGAAGCATTCAAATTCCCACTTGCCTCCTTGGATCAAGGGATTCCCCCCTCTGGGGGTAAGCATTCAAAATGGACTCCCACTTTCACCCCAAATATTCCTTGGATCAAGGTTTTCTCGATAATACAAAGACGCCATCTCCTTGGATCAAGGATTTTTTTTGGATCAAGGATTCTCCCCTCTGGGGGTAAGCATTCAAAATGGACTCCACTTTCACCCCAAATTCCCTGCTCCAATTCCTCGGATCAAATTTTTCTCGAAATCAATAATGCCAAGTCTCCATCTCCTTGGATCAAGGTTTTCTTGATAATACAAAGACTCCATCTCCTTGGATCAAGTTTTTGGATTCCCCCCTCTCAGGATAAGCATTCAAATGAGCTCCTCCTATGGGGCATGGCACTTTCTCTTACTACAGGTCTAAACAAGTGTGACGTCACCCCACCTGTGTTTACTCGGCGGTCAGTGACGTCACGTGATGACCTCACACACACAGGCTGAATCTTGTCGACTTCCCCCTACACATTTTTCACTCTTAACCAGGATAACCCAAATAATTTCACATTTTTTTCGTTAATACCCACAACAATCCACAATTTCTTTACAAAATGCAACACAAGTCTGGACATTTTTCTCGTTTTAACTATTTCATCAGAAAAACTCACCACAACACTTACAACTTATAACCACTTTTCGATAAATTCACTAGTCACAATTTTACATATTACGAAGTTAATACGCACACACACCTCACTTTACTTTGAACACCTTCAAAACACTCTCATAAATCATTTGAATACTCACAAAAATACCTTTGAACATTTCCAAACAACACTGAAACACTTCCAAAATATCATTTTGAGTACTCCCAAATACACCACTGAATACTGCTAAAACACCACTGAATACACCACCAAAATCACCATAAACTAAGATCAACATAACAGACTAACACCTATTTTCACACAAATCCCCTCAAATCACTATAACCAAGACGATTACCAATTTCCATGAGTACACTCTCCTCCAACTAAGATATAACATGAACGCAAAAAAAAAACATGAACACAAACCAAACACACACGAACACTTACAACAGAATCAACTCTTTTTTCGATATCTCTAGTTCGACAACAACACCCACAACCCACAACACCCACATCCCACAACACCCACAACCCACATCACCCACACCCCACAATTTTTTCTCGTTTTAACTAATTTCACCAGAAAAAGTCACAACAACAACCCACAACTTATAAACACTTTTCAGCATCTCTAGTTCGACAACAACACCCACAACCCACAACACCCACAACCCACAACACCCACAACCCACAACACCCACAACCAACAACACCCACAACCCACATCACCCACAACAACAACAACCCACTTATAACATCTTTTCGGTATCTCTAGTTCGACAACAACACCCACAACCCACAACACCCACATCCCACAACACCCACAACCCACATCACCCACACCCCACAATTTTTTCTCGTTTTAACTAATTTCATCAGAAAAAGTCACAACAACAACCCGCTTATAACATCTTTTTTTTGGTATCTCTAGTTCGACAACAATACCCACAACCCACAACACCCACAACCCACTTATAACATCTTTTCAGTATCTCTAGTTCGACAACAACACCCACAACCCACATCACTCACAACCCACAACACCCACAACCCACATTTTTTCTCGTTTTAACTAATTTCATCAGAAAAAGTCACATCAACAACCCACAACTTATAACCACTTTTTTGGTATCTCTAGTTCGACTACATTACCCACAACCCTCATCACTTACCAATTTATTCACAATTTATTCGATACAAATTTTTCCCCTTCTTTTTACTGAATCTTAAATGTAATACACATTCCTCCCTACATTACTAAAATTCTAATAAAATCCTCTCCATACCCATCTCCTTGTATCCACATAAATTGATATTATACTCACAACAACTAATCTCACTACCCAACTACTGAGACATGTTTCAACACCCTCCATTCTTTTCCAATATATCATAACTTTTCAATTCTATAATTTCTTTTTAAAATATTCACACATTACCTTTATTTTCAGTAAAATCCCCCCATATTTCATTAAATTTCTAATACAACCCTCCCCATACCCCTCTCCATCTCACCCACATTTCTTCACATCCACTCACCCATCTCCCAACACACCTCTTCTGAACACACACAAAAATCACATTTCACATCCACAAATGCATCTCATCACCCATCTCAAATCCACTAAAATCACTGTATCCAAGATATTCACAAAACTCTATGACCACCTAACACACACACACACACACACACCTCACTTTACTTTGAACACCTTCAAAACACTCTCATACATCATTTGAGACCACCTTTTCTCAATATCTCTTAAGAAATATTCTCTCATCCACAACCTTTATCATCTCACTACAGAACAACCCCAAGATTACTTCGAACACTCTCATAAATCATTTGAATACTCACATAAACACCTTTGAACATTTCCAAACAACATTGAAGCACTTCTAAAATATCATTTTGAATACTCCCAAATAAGATTTATCATCTCTAATTTATCTACACTTACACATTTCATTAACTGAAATTACAACTCATCCACCATACTACTCCCTCAGTCTCCAGACTTTACAACATTATCACAAAAACTAACTCATACACTTATGACATGAGACATTTTACCAAAACTAACACAAACACACCCACACACACCACACTTTACTTTGTACAACACCAAAAACAACAACAATTACCTTTGATTACTCCAAAAACATCATTTGAACACATTCAAAAACATCATCAAACTCCTTTGGATACTCCCAAAACACCACTGAATACTACCAAAACAGCACTGAATACTGCCCAAACAACACTAAAAATCACTAGAAACTAAGATCAACACCACCAACTAACACCCATTTTATAGAAATCCCCTCGAATCACTATAACCAAGACGATCCCACTCACCTCACACTATTATATAACATGAGCGCAAAAAAAAAAAAAAACACTCATAAATCATTTGAATACTCACAAAAAAAAACACCTGTGTACATTTCCAAACAGCACCGAAAACACTTACAACAGGATCACCACCAACTGAAAACATAACATGTACACACACACACACACACACACACACACACACACACACACACACACACACACACCACCACAAAAAAAAAAAAAAAAAAAAAAAAAAAAAAAAAAAAAAATGACATCCATCAACTATCATCAATGACCACTCACCTCATAATCACTAAGATCGCAGAAAACACTCATTTTTATAAACATTCACACAAAGAATCACAATCACCAACTCCATACAATATCTAATACACTCCTCTCACTACCACCAACACATACCAGCACAGATAGGGATACCTCCCATGACATCACACTCCATCCTGCGTTTACTTGGCGATCAGCGACGTCACACCCCACTTTTACTTCATTTAACTTAACGAGAGGAAGTTACTTGTTTCAACCTGTTATATCTCCAATATCTAAGATCACCACAATCAAGACGTTTACCAAATTCTATAACCCCTCCACTAAGATCACACATTTTTGTACACATTCTCTTAAAACATCATCATAACGAAGATCACTAAAACTATCTATACTTTTACTAAGATCACATAACATTTTATCTTCTCTAACTCACCCACCAATTTACATTCTCATTCACACTTACACATTTCATTAACCGAAATTACATCTCATCCACCAAACTCCTCCCTCATTCTCCAGACTTTACAACATTAGCACAAAAAAAAAACAACTAACTCACTCACTTATGGCGTGAGACATTACCATAACTAACACACTGACTAACTTTGAACCAACTCTGAACATCACCAAAACACCACTGATCATCTTCAAAAAATACTCTGCACATCATTTGAACACCTTCAAAAAACACCATCAAACACCTCCGAATACTCCCAAAACACTACTGATTACTACCAAATCACCACTGAATACTACCAAAACACCGTCAAAATCACCAGAATCTAAGTTTAGCATCACCAGCTAACATCCATTTTATAGAAATTCCCTCAAATCACTATAACCAAGAACTCCCTCCCCATGGGCGCAAAAAAAAAGAAAAACTTGAACACAAACCTAATACGCAAACACTTAGTACATGATCACCATCAACTGAAAACATATCTTGTACACACATAAATCTAAGACAACCACCAACAACAATCACCCATGTTCACTTACCTCAAAAATCACTAATATCACAGAAAACACTCATTTTTTATAAACATTCACACAAAAAATCATATTTGACAATATCTAAGCGCACTCACCTCACTACCACCAACACACGATGTCACACCTCACAGGACCGGCGAGGTCACCTCCAGTGACGTCACACTCCCATCTGTGTTTACTTGGTGGTTAGTAACATCACACCCAACCCACCTTGTTTCAACCTGTTGTACCCTACATTATCTAAGAACACTATAACCAAGACGATTACCAGATTTTATGACCCCACCACTAATATCACAGAAAACACTCATTTTTATAATTATTCACACAAAAATCACGATCACCAATTCCATATCATGTTTACCATCATCTATCAACACTCATCACCAAGATCACCAAAAATCTAAGATCATGCATCTCAAAACTACTATGATCACTGAAAACACTTATTTTTTAAACATTCGCACAAAAATAAGACATACACAAAAATACCACGACACTTCCACCAACATCTATAACATAACATGAGCACTATAACATATCACCATCACAAAAAAAAAAAAAATAATACACAGACACCCACAACTTATACAATTCAATCACAAATTTAAGACATGAGACATACACACCAAATCTAAGACATTCACCTCGAACTAAGACATGCACATCTTAACTGAGACATACACCAAAACCTATACTTGACATATTGCGGTATGAATATTCATACCGCATTTATCATTTCTCACCTATGTTGCATATCACATTCCTCATCCACATCGTCCCTGAAACATCCTTCCTTATTTATCCGTATATCTCTTAGAGATATTTTAACCCCGACGGCCCATCACGAAGTAGGAGCCAGAGCAACCATCACCACTCCAACACCACCTACTACACTCTGGCTCCAACGTCGTGATGGGACGTCGGGGTTAAAATATCCCTGAGAGATGGTGATTTGGTAGTAATCAGTAGTGTTTTGGGAGTATTTGGAGGTGTTTGATGGTGTTTTTTGAAGGTGTTCAATGATGTGCATAGTATTTTTTGAAGATGATCAGTGGTGTTTTGGTGATGTTCAGAGTTGGTTCAAAGTTAGTCAGTGTGTTAGTTATGGTAATGTCTCATGTCATAAGTGTATGAGTTAGTTTTTTTTTTTGTGTGCTAATGTTGTAAAGTCTGGAGAATGAGGGAGGAGTTTGGTGGATGAGATGTAATTTCGGTTAATGAAATGTGTAAGTGTGAATGAGAATGTAAATTGGTGGGTGAGTTAGAGAAGATAAAATGTTATGTGATCTTAGTAAAAGTATAGATAGTTTTAGTGATCTTCGTTATGATGATGTTTTAAGAGAATGTGTACAAAAATGTGTGATCTTAGTGGAGGGGTTATAGAATTTGGTAAACGTCTTGATTGTGGTGATCTTAGATATTGGAGATATAACAGGTTGAAACAAGTAACTTCCTCTCGTTAAGTTAAATGAAGTAAAAGTGGGGTGTGACGTCGCTGATCGCCAAGTAAACGCAGGATGGAGTGTGATGTCATGGGAGGTATCCCTATCTGTGCTGGTATGTGTTGGTGGTAGTGAGAGGAGTGTATTAGATATTGTATGGAGTTGGTGATTGTGATTTTTTGTGTGAATGTTTATAAAAATGAGTGTTTTCTGCGATCTTAGTGGGTTTTGAGGTGAATGGTCATTGATGATAGTTGATGGATGTCATAGTTTTTTTTTTTTTTTTTTTTTTTTGTGTGTGTGTACATGTTATGTTTTCAGTTGGTGGTGATCCTGTTGTAAGTGTTTTCGGTGTTGTTTGGAAATGTTCAAAGGTGTTTTTTTTTTTGTGAGCATTCAAATGATTTATGAGTGTTTTTTTTTTGCGCTCATGTTATCTAATAGTCTGAGGTGAGTGGGATCGTTTTGGTTATAGTGATTTGAGGGGATTTCTATAAAATGGGTGTTAGTTGGTGGTGTTGATCTTAGTTTCTGGTGATTTTTAGTGTTGTTTGGGCAGTATTCGGTGCTGTTTTGGTAGTATTCAGTGGTGTTTTGGGAGTATTCAAAGGAGTTTGATGATGTTTTTGAATGTGTTCAAATGATGCTTTTGGAGTAATCAAAGGTAATTGATGTTGTTTTTGGTGTTGTACAAAGTAAAGTGTGGTGTGTGTGGGTGTGTTTGTGTTAGTTTTGGTAAAATGTCTCATGTCATAAGTGTATGAGTTAGTTTTTGTGATAATGTTGTAAAGTCTGGAGACTGAGGGAGTAGTATGGTGGATGAGTTGTAATTTAATGAAATATGTAAGTGTAGATAAATTAGAGATGATAAATCTTATTTGGGAGTATTCAAAATGATATTTTGGAAGTGCTTCAATGTTGTTTGGAAATGTTCAAAAGTGTTTATGTGAGTATTCAAATGATTTATGAGAGTGTTCGAAGTAATCTTGGGGTTGTTCTGTAGTGAGATGATAAAGGTTGTGGATGAGAGAATATTTCTTAAGAGATATTGAGAAAAGGTAGTCTCAAATGATGTATGAGAGTGTTTTGAAGGTGTTCAAAGTAAAGTGAGGTGTGTGTGTGTGTGTGTGTGTGTGTGTGTGTGTGTGTGTGTGTGTGTGTGTGTGTGTGTGTGTGTGTGTGTGTGTGTGTGTGTGTGTGTGTGTGTGTGTGTGTGTGTGTGTGTGTGTGTGTGTGTGTGTTAGGTGGTCATAGAGTTTTGTGAATATCTTGGATACAGTGATTTTAGTGGATTTGAGATGGGTGATGAGATGCATTTGTGGATGTGAAATGTGATTTTTGTGTGTTCAGAAGAGGTGTGTTGGGAGATGGGTGAGTGGATGTGAAGAAATGTGGGTGAGATGGAGAGGGGTATGGGGAGGGTTGTATTAGAAATTTAATGAAATATGGGGGGATTTTACTGAAAATAAAGGTAATGTGTGAATATTTTACAAAGAAATTATAGAATTGAAAAGTTATGATATATTGGAAAAGAATGGAGGGTGTTGAAACATGTCGCAGTAGTTGGGTAGTGAGATTAGTTGTTGTGAGTATAATATCAATTTATGTGGATACAAGGAGATGGGAATGGAGAGGATTTTATTAGAATTTTAGTAATGTAGGGAGGAATGTGTATTACATTTAAGATTCAGTAAAAAGAAGGGGAAAAATTTGTATCGAATAAATTGTGAATAAATTGGTAAGTGATGAGGGTTGTGGGTAATGTAGTCGAACTAGAGATACCAAAAAAGTGGTTATAAGTTGTGGGTTGTTGTTGTGACTTTTTCTGATGAAATTAGTTAAAACGAGAAAAAATTGTGGGTTGTGGGTGTTGTTGGTTGTGGGTGTTTTGGGTTGTGGGTGTTGTGGGTTGTGGGTATTGTTGTTGAACTAGAGATACCCAAAAAGATGTTATAAGTGGGTTGTTGTTTTGACTTTTTTCTGATGAAATTAGTTAAAACGAGAAAAAATTGTGGTTGTGGGTGTTGTGAGTGATGTGGGTGTTGTGGGTTGTGGGTGTTGTTGTCGAACTAGAGATACCGAAAAGATGTTATAAGTGGGTTGTTGTTGTTGTGGGTGATGTTTGTGATGAAATTGTTGAAACGGTTGTGGGATTGCGGGTTGTGGGTGTTGTGGGTTGTGGGTTTTGTTGTCGAACTAGAGATGTTGTTTATAAGTTGGGTTGTTGTTGTGACTTTTTCTGATGAAATTAGTTAAAACGAGAAAAAATTGTGGGGTGTGGGTGATGTGGGTTGTGGGTGTTGTGGGATGTGGGTGTTGTGGGTGTTGTTGTCGAACTAGAGATATCGAAAAAAGAGTTGATTCTGTTGTAAGTGTTCGTGTGTGTTTGGTTTGTGTTCATGTTTTTTTTGCGTTCATGTTATATCTTAGTTGGAGGAGAGTGTACTCATAGAAATTGGTAATCGTCTTGGTTATAGTGATTTGAGGTGATTTGTGTGAAAATGGGTGTTAATCTGTTATGTTGATCTTAGTTTATGGTGATTTTGGTGGTGTTTTGACGGTATTCAGTGGTGTTTTAGTAGTATTCAGTGGTGTATTTGGGAGTACTCAAAATGATATTTTGGAAGTGTTTCAGTGTTGTTTGGAAATGTTCAAAGGTATTTTTGTGAGTATTCAAATGATTAATCAGAGTGTTTTGAAGGTGTTCAAAGTAAAGTGCGGTGTGTGTGCGTATTAACTTCGTAATATGTAAAATTGTGACTAGTGAATTTATCGAAAAGTGGTTATAAGTTGTAAGTGTTGTGGTGACTTTTTCTGATGAAATAGTTAAAACGAGAAAAATGTCTAGACTTGTGTTGTATTTTGTAAAGAAATTGTGGATTGTTGTGGGTATTAACGAAAAAAATGTGAAATTATTTGGGTTATCCTGGGTTAAGAGTGAAAAATGTGTAGGGGGAAGTCGACAAGATTCAGCCTGTGTGTGTGGGGTCATCACGTGACGTCACTGACATAGGGGGAAGTCGACAAGATTCAGCCTGTATGTGTGAGGTCATCACGTGACGTCACTGACCGCCGAGTAAACACAGGTGGGGTGACGTCACACTTGTTTAGACCTGTAGTAAGAGAAAGTACCATGCCCCATAGGAGGAGTTCATTTGAATGCTTACCCTGAGAGGGGGGAATCCAAAAACTTGATCCAAGGAGATGGAGTCTTTGTATTATCGAGAAAACCTTGATCCAAGGAGATGGAGACTTGGTATTATTGATTTCGAGAAAAATTTGATCCGAGGAATTGGAGCAGGGAATTTGGGGTGAAAGTGGGAGTCCATTTTGAATGCTTACCCCCAGAGGGGGGAATCCAAAAAACTTGATCCAAGGAAGTAGAGCAGGAATATTTGGGGTGAAAGTGGGAGTCCATTTTGAATGCTTACCCCCAGAGGGGGGAATCCAAAAAAAAAACTTGATCCGAGGAGATCATAAGAAAATGAAATTCAAAAAAAATCGAAAAAAAATGGGATGGGGAGTGAAAGTGGGAGGGGGAACCTCAAAAATTTGATCCGAGGAGATGGAGAGCACAAGAAAATGAAATTCAACAAAAATTTGAAAAAAATCGGAAAAAATACGGGGAGCGTGGGCGATCCGGACGACGCTGCAGAAGGCGCTGTAGAAGGCGCGAGCAGGCGCGAGGGCGGGCACGGGTCGGCTCGGACGGGACGGGTGGGGGGCGTGCGGGCGCGGGTGTGGGTTGAGGGCAAGGTGGTCGAGGGCGAGGTGGTCGAGGGTGAGGTGGTTGAGGGTGAGGTGGTCTCGAGGGCGAGGTGGTCTCGAGGGCGAGGTCAAGGTCATTAGCATAAAGGTGTGAAAAGGAGTCTCCTCAGGAAAGGGAGCCGCTCAGCCGCAGCCCTTTCAGGAGGGACCACTAAGGAATGGACCGCTCAGGAATGGACCGCTCAGCCACATGCACCGCTCAGCCGCCTTCAGCACTACTTATATACATATATATATATATATATATATATATATATATATATATATATATATATATATATATATATATATATATATATATATATATATATATATATATATATATATATATATATATATATATATATATATATATATATATATATATATATATATATATATATATATATATATATATATATATATATATATATATATGGCAATATGCAGAAGAACTTCTGTGAGAAAATAGTGAAATTCGAAGCGCTTTTGTCACTTTTCACATTATCAAGGAACTATGATAATGTGAGACGTCACGAACGCGCTTGGAATTTCACTATTTTTTCACAGTGGTTGTTTTGCACATATGTAGTTGACTTCACTTTAGCTTGTGCAGGCGCTGTCACCTCATTGCAGTTTCTCTCCAGCATGCGTCTACTGTGTTTCCAATCGGGCCACCACGCATGGATTTAAATTTTCCAGTACTAAAACTCACCAAATTACTTTCACTAGACGTTATGTCATCTCTGTCATCCATTTTACCTCTGGCTCACGTATCCCTGAACGTGATACGGTCAGGTTTCTAGACCTTCTGTTTGACCGTAGGTTATCCTGGAAACCTCAAATTACCTCTCTGAAGGTGAAGTGTCGCACCCGGCAGAACCATCTTACACCCTCGCTCATCTTTCATGGGGAGCTGATCGTAGAATTCTACTTTGCCTACATTCAGCCCTAATTTTATCAAAACCGATTATGGTGACCAGATCTACTCGGCGGCCTCTCCTGCTACTCTCTCTAGTCTTAATCCCATCCATCACCAGGGATTACGTTTATGCCTTGGTGTTTTTCGCTCTTCACCTGTTGAGAGTCTCTATGCTGAAGTGAATATACCATCCTTGTCTGATCGCCATGATGCTCATTGCCTTCGCTGTTATGTTCGCTCTCATGATCCCCGCAATCCTTCCATATATAGAATGGTCCCTTTTCTCTTCGCCTACATTCGCCCTTTTCTTCCCTTCAGTTAAAACCTTTCTGTATTCATGTAGCATCTCCCTTGTCCCTACCCCCTTGGGAAGTTCTAGCTGTTCATGTCTGTTCTTTCTCACTGCCATGCACGAAAGTCCAACTGCCTACGGTAGCTTCCCGCTCTCTTTTTCTTCACCACTTCTGCTCTCATTCTCATGCCATCGCATTGTACACAAGTCTTCTGACGGCGTCGGATTCGCAGCAGTGTTTCCGGACAGTGTCGTGCGAGGCCACTTACTATCCTCTCTGAGGATGAGGGTCCCTATAACAGTTCTAGAGGTGGTACCTCCCTATATTATATATATATATATATATATATATATATATATATATATATATATATATATATATATATATATATATATATATATATATATATATATATATATGTATATATATGTCACCATTTTTTTAAATTTTGAAAATCTTCACGCAAAGTTAATCGAAATTCTGCATAAAAATAGAACGCAACAAAAATATAAATTTTAGAGACACATAGGAACAAATTACCTGGAATTGGTGTTTCGTAGTTTAGTAATTACTGGACAAAGAGAACCGCTGTTACTCCATTATTGTGAAACATTTTTATTTATTTTTTTCATTTAAGATGATCAAAGGTTAACATGTGAAAGGTAATCATTGACTTTCGACCCATTAATGTAGTGGAGGGTTTTTGTGCTTGTTGGGTGAGTTGGTGGGAAGGAGGGAGGCAAAGAGGGAGAGAAGGAGGAAGGGAGGGAGAATTGGTTAAAGGAAGAGATGAGTACGATAGACGAAAGATGATGAAATGATTGAAATGGAGAGTTAGGGAAGATGGGAGAGATGGAGAGAGTGAGAGATGTTTGATGTGAGATGGAGCCAGAATACTTGATGGGACGGAGGGAGAATAGTTGATGGATAGGAGGGAGAATAGTTGATGGGAGGGAGCGAGAATAGTTGATGGGAGGGCAGGATAATAATTGATGGAAGGGATAAAGAATAACTGATTGGAGCGAATGAGAATAATTGATGGGAGAATGACCGATGGAAGGGGGGGAGAATAACTGATGGGAGGGAAAATATTTGGTGGAAGAGAGGGAGAATAACTGATAGCTGTCGGAGAATAATTGATATGAGGGAAAATAATTGATGGAAGAGAAAAAACTGAGGGATGGAAGAAAAATAACTGATAGAAGGGAGGAAGAGTAACTAATGGAAGGGAGGGAGAATAACTGAAGGAAGGTAGGGAGAATTATTGGTGTCAAAGAGGGAGAGCAATTAATGGAAGGGAGAATAATTGATGGAAAAGAGGGAAAATAATTGATGAAAGTTGGAGAGAATAACTGGTGGAAGGGAGAATAATTGGTGGAGGTTAGTGAGAATAATTGGTGAGAGGGAGAAAAATTCATGGAAGAGAGGAAGAATAATGGATGGAAGAGGGAGAATAATTGATGGAAGAGAGGGAGAATAATTGATGAGATGGAGAACAATTGATGGAAGGGAGGGAGAATAATTGATGAGATGGAGAATAATTGATGGAAGGGAGGGAGAATAATTGATCGAAGGGAGGGAGAATAATTGACGGAATTGAGAATAATTGATGGAAGGGAGGGAGAATAATTGATGGAAGGGAGGGAGAATAATTGATGGAAGGGAGGGAGAATAATTGACGGAAGGGAGAATAATTGATGGAAGGGAGGGAGAATAATTGATGGAAGGAAGGGAGAATAATTGATGGAAGGGAGGGAGAATAATTGACGGAAGGGAGGGAGAATAATTGACGGAAGGGAGGGAGAATAATTGACGGAAGGTAGAATAATTGATGGAATGGAGGGAGAATAATTGACGGAAGGGAGGGAGAATAAGTGATAGGAGTGAAGAAGAACAATTGATGGAGGGAGGAGGGGGGTTGAATAGGTAATTACATTTATAATATGGAGAGATGAACCCGTTGATTGAAAGAGGAGTTTGTTGATGGAAAATATGAGATGAAGTGAATATTGAATATATATGAGGGAGGATGGTTGACGAGAGAGATGAGGAGGAGAGATGAGGGAGAGAGATGAGGGAGAGAGATGAGGGAGAGAGATGAGGGGGAGAGATGAGTAGAATTGAGGGATCATTGATGTGAGAAAAATAAGAGGAATGAAAAGGAGTAGATGTTAGCTGATGGAGGAAACTGTTTTTCTAAGACTGGAAAGGTATGAGGAAGGGATGGAGGGAGTTAGAAATGGAGGAAGGGAGTTTCGCAGGGAGGTAAGGAGAGAGGGAGGAATGGTTAATGATGGAATTTAGAGTTTTGGAAGTATTTTTTATTAATATTAGGCTGTGTGGGTGAGTGAAATTGAGGACACACACACTCACACACACACACACACACACACACACACACACACACACACACACACACACACACACACACACACACACACACCTACACACACACACACACACACACACACACACACACACACACACACAAGGGGAATGTCCTATGAAGAAAGATTAAGGGAAATCGGCCTGACGACACTGGAGGACAGGAGGGTCAGGGGAGACATGATAACGACATATAAAATACTGCGTGGAATAGACAAGGTGGACAAAGACAGGATGTTCTAGGGAGGGGACACAGAAACAAGAGGCCACAATTGGAAGTTGAAGACACAAATGAGTCAGAGAGATATTAGGAAGTATTTCTTCAGTCATAGAGTTGTAAGGCAGTGGAATAGCCTAGAAAATGACGTAGTGGAGGCAGGAACCATACACAGTTTTAAGACGAGGTTTGATAAAGCTCATGGAGCGGGGAGAGAGAGGGCCCAGTAGCAACCGGTGAAGAGGCGGTGCCAGGAGCTAAGACTCGACCCCTGCAACCACAAATAGGTGAGTACAAATAGGTGAGTACTAGGTAGTACGTATTTTCAAACGGATCTCCCAGCATTTAGCGTTGTAAATCTGGTCATAGGAAAGTGTCAGTGGTCTTTTTGCGCCATAGAGTCAGTGAACATACGTATTAGAGTTTAATTAACAAGTTTTCCAGACCCTGAAAAGTAATAAAGTAGAAAAAAATATACAATTTAAATCTGAATGTGGTGGTGGGGGGTAATAGCAAGTGGTCAACGCTGCTGGGGTCGTGTCTGCGAGGGGATGGGGTGGTAGCAGGTGGTGGTCAACGCTGCTGGGGGCAGTGTTGAGAAGTGATCACAACAAACAGATATTAGCAACAGGTCAAGGTTGTGACCTTAATTAGAAAAAAAATGTAAATTTTTGGTCACTGATGGCCGAAGTGAGGGATTTGGAAAAGAAAGATATAACAAAAACTAATCAATTCTCCGGCATTGGTGTTGTTAGAAGTGAGCTGTGAATATAATTAATATCATATGGTCCTGGTTATGATCAAAATAATAAGGCAAAACGTGTGAATACTACAGTATTGATGGGACTGGGTCAGTGACATAAAACTGCAGTATATGATAAGAAGAGCATAATAAAATTAGTGATGTAGAATCGTAGTATTATCATCAGGCTACGAAGATTCTACTACGACTGTCAACTATGAATTGAGGGGTGAGGTGAGTTTGTGAAGTGAGGAGTGAAGTGGGTTTGTGAAGTGAGGGGACAGGTGAGGGGTGTAGTGGATGTGTGAAGTAAGGGCAGGAGATCAACTAGCAATCAGTGGGGATTGCTAGAGTGGCCTCTAGGCTATTGCTAGGTTACTGACAGCGATCAGTGGTTCTTGATAAAGGAAGGAAGAAAAATTTTTGTTGTGAAGGGATAAGGGAGTGAAGATGGCAGGTATCAGAGGGGTACAGTTACAGTTATAGTTATTCTGAAATTCGCCGAAGAAGGAAATCAGTCATGGGGAGTGGAAAAGGAGACTGAAGAAATGGCACCATGGACTGTGAAAGACACAAATGCCATCAGAAACATAAATATTACTATCGCCGAAAGGCAATGGCAGCACCGCAAACTCATAAAAACAAAATAGTGGCGCAGCTCTTTTTGTGGCGCTTTTATGTGGTGACATTCAAACTAATCCAGGACCTCAGACTAATATACAGGTGCAAACCAGGCAGATTAGGTGTCCCTGTACTCATTGTGGTAAAGGTGTCGGCAGCTGCAGTCGGGCGATAAACTGTGACGATGCACACGATGGACTAGTAGCTAGGAATGCCAACCTTAACTTTGTTTGTAATGAATGCATAGGTCAACGCTAGACCAAAGAAACAATACAATTACCTCAAATAACACCAGACAGTAAACACATGACGGTGCACCGTGGCCTGGTGGCACAGCTCTCGCTTTACATAGAGGCCGCCCCTTTGCGTGTTTCAGGAGCCCTGTGCATGCATATTAGTTATATTACGTATCAGATCGTCGTTGTTAGTGAAGATGAGGTCCAACGCATTTTCTAGTCTTGTAGGCTCTAATATTTGCTGGTTTAAGGTGAATTTGGTGCAGAGATTTAATTAATAGCTCGTGTGTGTTTGTGAATTTTCATCTGAGCTGCCTCCAGAGGTGATCTCTGTTAAAAGAGTATTTGCTACACTCCTCCATTTTAGGTGTCTCAAGTTGAAATCTCCCAGTAACAAGATATTTGGGGCAGAACATAGGAGATTTTCCAGACAGTGGTCAATTTTCAAAAGCTGTTCCTGGAATTGCTGGGAAGTTGCATCCGGAGACTCGTATACAACCACAATGACAAGGTTTGGGTTTTCAGTCTCTACCGCCAAAAATTCAACTACACACACACACACACACACATATATATATATATATATATATATATATATATATATATATATATATATATATATATATATATATATATATATATATATATATATATATATATATATATATATATATATATATATATATATATATATATATATATATATATATATATATATATATATATAAATATATATATATATATATATATATATATATATATATATATACCGCCAAAAATATTTTAAGAAAAAGAGGATAAATAAGTATACAAGATATGATGTAGGGCAAAATGACAGTAGTTTGTTGGATTATGTATTGGAAGATAAAAGGCTGTTGAGTAGACTTCAGGATGTACATGTTCATTGAGGGGCCACAGATATATTAGATCACTTTCTAGTTGTAGCTACACTGAGAGTAAAAGGTAGATGGGATACAAGGAGGATAGAAGCATCAAGGAATAGAGAGGTGAAGGTTTATAAACTAAAAGAGGAGGCAGTTAGGGTAAGATATAAACAGCTATTGGAGGATAGATGGGCTAATGAGAGCATATGCAATGGGATCGAAGAGGTATGGGGTAGGTTTAAAAATGTAGTGTTAGAGAGTTCAGCAGAAGTTTGTGGTTACAGGAAAGTGGGTGCGGGAGGGAAGAGGAGCGATTGGTGGAAAAATGATGTAAAGAGAGTAGTAAGGGAGAAAAAGTTAGCATATGAGAAGTTTTTACAAAGTAATAGTGATGCAAGGAGGGAAGAGTATATGGAGAAAAGGAGAGAGGTTAAGAGACTGGTGAAGCAATGTAAAAAGAGAGCAAATGAGAGAGTGGGTGAGATGTTATCAACAAATTTTTGTTGAAAATAAGAAAAAGTTTTGGAGTGAGATTAACAAATTAAGGAAGCCTAGAGAACAAATGGATTTGTCAGTTAAAAATAAGAGAGGAGAGTTATTAAATGGAGAGTTAGAGGTATTGGGAAGATGGAGGGAATATTTTGAGGAATTGCTAAATGTTGATGAAGATAGGGAAGCTGAGATTTCGTGTATAGGGCAAGGAGGAATAACATCTTGTAGGAGTGAGGAAGAGCCAGTTGTGAGTGTGGGGGAAGTTCGTGAGGCAGTAGGTAAAATGAAAGGGGGTAAGGCAGCCGGGATTGATGGGATAAAGATAGAAACGTTAAAAGCAGGTGGGGATATAGTTTTGGAGTGGTTGGTGCAATTATATAATAAATGTATGGAAGAGGGTAAGGTACCTAGGGATTGGCAGAGAGCATGCATAGTTCCTTTGTATAAAGGTAAAGGGGACAAAAGAGAGTGCAAAAATTATAGGGGGATAAGTCTGTTGAGTATACCTGGTAAAGTGTATGGTAGAGTTATTATTGAAAGAATTAAGAGTAAGACGGAGAATAGGATAGCAGATGAACAAGGAGGCTTTAGGAAAGGTAGGGGGTGTGTGGACCAGGTGTTTACAGTGAAACATATAAGTGAACAGTATTTAGATAAGGCTAAAGAGGTCTTTGTGGCATTTATGGATTTGGAAAAGGCGTATGACAGGGTGGATAGGGGGGCAATGTGGCAGATGTTGCAGGTGTATGGTGTAGGAGGTAGGTTACTGAAAGCAGTGAAGAGTTTTTATGAGGGTAGTGAGGCTCACGTTAGAGTATGTAGGAAAGAAGGAAATTATTTCCCAGTAAAAGTAGGCCTTAGACAAGGATGTGTGATGTCACCGTGGTTGTTTAATATATTTATAGATGGGGTTGTAAGAGAAGTAAATGCGAGGGTCTTGGCAAGAGGCGTGGAGTTAGAAGATAAAGAATCACACATAAAGTGGGAGTTGTCACAGTTGCTCTTTGCTGATGACACTGTGCTCTTGGGAGATTCTGAAGAGAAGTTGCAGAGGTTGGTGGATGAATTTGGTAGGGTATGCAAAAGAAGAAAATTAAAAGTGAATACAGGAAAGAGTAAGGTTATGAGGATAACAAAAAGATTAGGTGATGAAAAATTGAATATCAGATTGGAGGGAGAGAGTATGGAGGAGGTGAATGTATTCAGATATTTGGGAGTGGACGTGTCAGCGGATGGGTCTTTGAAAGATGAGGGGAAAAGGGTGAGCGGTGCACTTAGGAGTCTGTGGAGACAAAGAACTTTGTCCTTGGAGGCAAAGAGGGGAATGTATGAGAGTATAGTTTTACCAACGCTCTTATATGGGTGTGAAGCATGGGTGATGAATGTTGCAGTGAGGAGAAGGTTGGAGGCAGTGGAGACGTCATGTCTGAGGGCAATGTGTGGTGTGAATATAATGCAGAGAATTCATAGTTTGGAAGTTAGGAGGAGGTGCGGGATTACCAAAACTGTTGTCCAGAGGGCTGAGGAAGAGTTGTTGAGGTGGTTTGGACATGTAGAGAGAATGGAGTGAAACAGAATGACTTCAAGAGTGTATCAGTCTGTAGTGGAAGGAAGGCGGGGTAGGGGTCGGCCTAGGAAAGGTTGGAGGGAGGGGGTAAAGGAGGTTTTGTGTGCGAGGGGCTTGGACTTCCAGCAGGCATGCATGAGCGTGTTTGATAGGAGTGAATGGAGACAAATGGTTTTTAATACTTGACATGCTGTTGGAGTGTGAGCAAAGTAACATTTATGAAGGGATTCAGGGAAACCGGCAGGCCGGACTTGAGTCATGGAGATGTGAAGTACAGTGCCTGCACTCTGAAGGAGGGGTGTTAATGTTGCAGTTTAAAAACTGTAGTGTAAAGCACCCTTCTGGTAAGACAGTGATGGAGTGAATGATGGTGAAAGTTTTTCTTTTTCAGGGTACCCTGCCTTGGTGGGAATCGGCCAGTGTGATAAATATATATAAATATATATATATATATATATATATATTTTTATTTTTTTATTATCACACTGGCCGATTCCCACCAAGGCAGGGTGGCCCGAAAGAGAAAAACTTTCACCATCATTCACTCCATCACTGTCTTGCCAGAAGGGTGCTTTACACTACAGTTTTTAAACTGCAACATTAACACCCCTCCTTCAGAGTGCAGGCACTGTACTTCCCATCTCCAGGACTCAAGTCCGGCCTGCCGGTTTCCCTGAATCCCTTCATAAATGTTACTTTGCTCACACTCCAACAGCACGTCAAGTATTAAAAACCATTTGTCTCCATTCACTCCTATCAAACACGCTCACGCATGCCTGCTGGAAGTCCAAGCCCCTCGCACACAAAACCTCCTTTACCCCCTCCCTCCAACCCTTCCTAGGCCGACCCCTACCCCGCCTTCCTTCCACTACAGACTGATACACTCTTGAAGTTATTCTGTTTCGCTCCATTCTCTCTACATGTCCGAACCACCTCAACAACCCTTCCTCAGCCCTCTGGACAACAGTTTTGGTAATCCCGCACCTCCTCCTAACTTCCAAACTACGAATTCTCTACATTATATTCACACCACACATTGCCCTCAGACATGACATCTCCACTGCCTCCAGCCTTCTCCTCGCTGCAACATTCATCACCCATGCTTCACACCCATATAAGAGCGTTGGTAAAACTATACTCTCATACATTCCCCTCTTTGCCTGCACTTAGGACAAAGTTCTGTCTCCACAGACTCCTAAGTGCACCACTCACTCTTTTTCCCTCATCAATTCTATGATTCACCTCATCTTTCATAGACCCATCCGCTGACACGTCCACTCCCAAATATCTGAATACGTTCACCTCCTCCATACTCTCTCCCTCCAATCTGATATTCAATCTTTCATCACCTAATCTTTTTGTTATCCTCATAACCTTACTCTTTCCTGTATTCACCTTTAATTTTCTTCTTTTGCACACCCTACCAAATTCATCCACCAATCTCTGCAGCTTCTCTTCAGAATCTCCCAAGAGCACAGTGTCATCAGCAAAGAGCAGCTGTGACAACTCCCACCCTGTGTGTGATTCTTTATCTTTTAACTCCACGCCTCTTGCCAAGACCCTCGCATTTACTTCTCTTACAACCCCATCTATAAATATATTAAACAACCACGGTGACATCACACATCCTTGTCTAAGGCCTACTTTTACTGGGAAAAAATTTCCCTCTTTTCTACATACTCTAACTTGAGCCTCACTATCCTCGTAAAAACTCTTCACTGCTTTCAGTAACCTACCTCCTACACCATACACTTGCAACATCTGCCACATTGCCCCCCTATCCACCCTGTCATACGCCTTTTCCAAATCCATAAATGCCACAAAGACCTCTTGAGCCTTATCTAAATACTGTTCACTTATATGTTTCACTGTAAACACCTGGTCCACACACCCCCTACCTTTCCTAAAGCCTCCTTGTTCATCTGCTATCCTATTCTCCGTCTTACTCTTAATTCTCTCAATTATAACTCTACCATACACTTTACCAGGTACACTCAACAGACTTATCCCCCTATAATTTTTGCACTCTCTTTTATCCCCTTTGCCTTTATACAAAGGAACTATGCATGCTCTCTGCCAATCCCTAGGTACCTTACCCTCTTCCATACACCTATTAAACAATTGCACCAACCACTCCAAAACTATATCCCCACCTGCTTTTAACATTTCTATCTTTATCCCATCAATCCCGGCTGCCTTACCCCCTTTCATTTTACCTACTGCCTCACGAACTTCCCCCACACTCACAACTGGCTCTTCCTCACTCCTACAAGATGTTATTCCTCCTTGCCCTATACACGAAATCACAGCTTCCCTATCTTCATCAACATTTAACAATTCCTCAAAATATTCCCTCCATCTTCCCAATACCTCTAACTCTCCATTTAATAACTCTCCTCTCCTATTTTTAACTGACAAATCCATTTGTTCTCTAGGCTTCCTTAACTTGTTAATCTCACTCCAAAACTTTTTCTTATTTTCAACAAAATTTGTTGATAACAGCTCACCCACTCTCTCATTTGCTCTCTTTTTACATTGCTTCACCACTCTCTTAACCTCTCTCTTTTTCTCCATATACTCTTCCCTCCTTGCATCACTTCTACTTTGTAAAAACTTCTCATATGCTAACTTTTTCTCCCTTACTACTCTCTTTACATCATCATTCCACCAATCGCTCCTCTTCCCTCCTGCATCCACTTTCCTGTAACCACAAACTTCTGCTGAACACTCTAACACTACATTTTTAAACCTACCCCATTCCTCTTCGACCCCATTGCCTATGCTCTCATTAGCCCATCTATCCTCCAATAGCTGTTTATATCTTACCCTAACTGCCTCCTCTTTTAGTTTATAAACCTTCACCTCTCTCTTCCCTGATGCTTCTATTCTCCTTGTATCCCATCTACCTTTTACTCTCAGTGTAGCTACAACTAGAAAGTGATCTGATATATCTGTGGCCCCTCGATAAACATGTACATCCTGAAGTCTACTCAACAGTCTTTTATCTACCAATACATAATCCAACAAACTACTGTCATTTCGCCCTACATCATATCGTGTATACTTATTTATCCTCTTTTTCTTAAAATATGTATTACCTATAACTAAACCCCTTTCTATACAAAGTTCAATCAAAGGGCTCCCATTATCATTTACACCTGGCACCCCAAACTTACCTACCACACCCTCTCTAAAAGTTTCTCCTACTTTAGCATTCAGGTCCCCTACCACAATTACTCTCTCACTTGGTTCAAAGGCTCCTATACATTCACTTAACATCTCCCAAAATCTCTCTCTCTCCTCTGCATTCCTCTCTTCTCCAGGTGCATACACGCTTATTATGACCCACTTCTCACATCCAACCTTTACTTTAATCCACATAATTCTCGAATTTACACATTCATATTCTCTTTTCTCCTTCCATAACTGATCATTTAACATTACTGCTACCCCTTCCTTTGCTCTAACTCTCTCAGATACTCCAGATTTAATCCCATTTATTTCCCCCCACTGAAACTCTCCTACCCCCTTCAGCTTTGTTTCGCTTAGAGCCAGGACATCCAACTTCTTTTCATTCATAACATCAGCAATCATCTGTTTCTTGTCATCCGCACTACATCCACGCAGATTTAAACAACCCAGTTTTATAAAGTTTTTCTTCTTCTCTTTTTTAGTAAATGTATACAGGAGAAGGGGTTACTAGCCCATTGCTCCCGGCATCAAGCGCATTCGTAACTACTCACATTATCAAGGAACTATTTAATAGTTCCTTGATAATGTGAGAAGTCACGAAAGCGCTTGGAATTTCTCTATTCTTTCAGAGTGGTTGTTTTTGCATATATATATATATATATATATATATATATATATATATATATATATATATATATATATATATATATATATATATATATATATATATATATATATATATATATATATATATATATATATATATATATATATATATATATATATATATATATATATATATATATATATATATATATTTATATATATATATATATATATATATATATATATATATATATATATATATATATATATATATGTATATATATATATATATATATATATATGTATATATATATATATATATATATATATATATATATATATATATATATATATATATATATATATATATATATATATATATATAAATATATATATATATATATATATATATATATATATATATATATATATATATATATTATATATATATATATATATATATATATTATATATATATGTATATATATATATATATATATATATATATATATATATATATATATATATATATATTATATATATATATGTATATATATATATATATATATATATATATTATATATATATATGTATATATATATATATATATATATATATATATATATATATATATATATATATATATATATATATTTAAATATATATATATATATATATATATATATATATATATATATATATATATATATATATATATATATATATATGCAAATTATTATTATTTTTTATTAACACATTGGCCGATTCCTACCAAGGCAGGGTGGCCCGAAAAAAGAAAAACTTTCACCATCATTCACTCCATCACTGTCTTGCCAGAAGGGTGCTTTACACTACAGTTTTTAAACTGCAACATTTACACCCCTCCTTCAGAGTGCAGGCACTGTACTTCCCACTCCAAGACTCAAGTCCGGCCTGCCAGTTTCCCTGAATCCCTTCATAAATGTTACTTTGCTCACACTCCAACAGCACGTCAAGTATTAAAAACCATTTGTCTCCATTCACTCCTATCAAACACGCTCACGCATGCCTGCTAAAACTCCAAGCCCCTAGCACACAAAACCTCCTTTACCCCCCTCCCTCCAACCTTTCCTAGGCCGACCCCTACCCCGCCTTCCTTCCACTACAGACTGATACACTCTTGAAGTCATTCTGTTTCGCTTCATTCTCTCTACATGTCCGAACCACCTCAACAACCCTTCCTCAGCCCTCTGGGCAACAGTTTTGGTAATCCCGCACCTCCTCCTAACTTCCAAACTACGAATTCTCTGCATTATATTCACACCACACATTGCCCTCAGACATGATATCTCCACTGCCTCCAGCCTTCTCCTCGCTGCAACATTCATCACCTATGCTTCACACCCATATAAGAGCGTTGGTAAAACTATACTCTCATTCATTCCCCTCTTTGCCTCCAAGGACAAAGTTCTTTGTCTCCTCAGACTCCTAAGTGCACCACTCACCCTTTTCCCCTTCATCAATTCTATGATTGACCTCATCTTTCATAGACCCATCCGCTGACACGCCGACTCCCAAATATCTGAATACATTCACCTCTCCATACTCTCTCCCTCCAATTTAATATCCAATCTTTCATCACCTAATCTTTTTGTTATCCTCATAACCTTACTCTTTCCTGTATTCACTTTTAATTTTCTTCTTTTGCATACCCTACCAAATTCATCCACCAACCTCTGCAACTTCTCTTCAGAATCTCCCAAGAGCACAGTGTCATCAGCAAAGAGCAACTGTGACAACTCCCACTTTATGTGTGATTCTTTATCTTTTAACTCCACGCCTCTTGTCAATACCCTCGCATTTACTTCTCTTACAACCCCATCTATAAATATATTAAACAACCACGGTGACATCACACATCCTTGTCTAAAGGCCTACTTTTACTGGGAAATAATTTCCCTCTTTCCTACATACTCTAACTTGAGCCTCACTATCCTCGTAAAAACTCTTTACTGCTTTCAGTAACCTACCTCCTACACCATACACCTGCAACACCTGCCACATTGCCCCCCTATCCACCCTGTCATACGCCTTTTCCAAATCCATAAATGCCACAAAAACCTCTTTAGCCTTATCTAAATACTGTTCTCTTATATGCAAATATATATGTGTATATATATATATATATATATATATATATATATATATATATATATATATATATATATATATATATATATGTATATATATATATGTATGTATATATATATGTATAGCAGTTAGGGAAATCACAGTCAGACTGACCAGCGAGCTAAACATCTGGTTCCTAGATGATAGCACACTAGCAGGTACAAAAGAGTCCCTCCTACATGACCTTACACAGGTAATGACACGGGGACAGGAAATGGGTCTCATCCTGAATCCATCCAAATGTGAAATCATCTCAGTCAGTCAACAAGTGATAAATGCAGTGAGATCAAAACTACCAGGAGCAGCAGTCATTGCCCCCACAAATAGTGTCTTGCTAGGAGCACCTCTGGGAAGCAATGCCATTGACACAATTCTCAGGAAGAAATTGGAAGAGTTAAGGAGGATGGAACAACGAATAGGCAATCTGGACACCCACGATGCCTTGTACCTTCTCACAAAGTGCTTGAGTCTGCCCAGGTTGACATATTTCCTAAGATGTGCACCTTCATATGATAACCCTATACTGCACGAATATGACAGTATTCTGAGGCAGATTTTTACGAAAGTACTTAACCTTACTCTAGAAGACGGGCAGTGGAACCAAGCTACACTTCCAGTCAGACTAGGAGGCATTGGTGTCCGCAAGTCATCACAGATTGCGTTACCTGCTTTTCTGTCCTCGTGTATTGCATCCAGAGAGCTTGTAGCAGCGATTCTCCCTGAACATCTTAGGGACAAGATAGGAGTCCAGGACCAAAAATTCATTGACGGAGCAATGATCTGGGATAATCTAACGGGCTCTGGAGCCAGACCTGCTCCCCCAAACAACTACAAACAATCGCACTGGGATGGTCCAATAGTGGAAAATATGGCCTCAACAATGTTTCAGAGTGTGTCAGGGAAGGATAGAGCCCGCCTCCTGGCAGTGAGAGCCCCTCATGCTGGGGACTTTCTGTTGGCTGTTCCCAACTCCAGCCTTGGCACACGTCTCGACCCACAGACCATCCGCATCGGTGTTGCCCTTCGATTTGCCGCCCCTATTCTCGCCGAACACAGGTGTATTTGTGGCAGTGAAACAGCAGACCGATTCGGGTACCATGGTCTTGTGGGCCGTAAATCCGAGGGAAAGATTGAAAGACATGAGGAGGTTAATAACATTATCAAGGAGCCTCACAACAGCTGGATGCCCAGCAGTAAGGGAGCCACCCCAACTATGCAGATCTGATGGCAGCCAGAAGCGTCCAGATGGTATCACCCTTCAAGCCTGGACAGATGGGAAGCAGGTGGTGTGGGACTATACATGTGCATCTACCTTGGCTGATACCTATCTCCAATACACCAGGGAGGAAGGAGGGGCAGCTGCCAGCTTCAGGGAGTCCCAAAAGTCTAGAAAATATGGAGAACTTGCCCATCATTATATGTTTGTTCCCATAGGCTCAGAGACCCTTGGCTCATGGGGAGAGAGTGCATCTAAATTCCTTAAGGAGCTGGGAAAAAGACTCATCAGGGTAACTAGGGATCCCAGAGCAGCTAGTTTTCTGTTCCAGCGGCTCAGTGCGGCTGTTCAAAGGGGTAATGCCTGCTGTATTTTGGGCACACGCCCCAGCTCTGAGGAGCTGGATGAGATTTTCGCCTTATAATCGGTGATACACACGTAACAACATGTACCGTATGTGCCACCTTTATATCAATAGTGTATCTCTTGGATCTTCTGTACCATATTATGTAATAAAATATTCCTATTAGTAAAAAAAAAAAATAAATATGAAAAGATGGGGTGGTAGGGGAAGTGGAATATTCAAACGGCTTCAGGAAGAAATCCAAATATTTTTCCTTGAAGCCTTTTTATCCACTTCTCCGAGGCTATGGGTCCCACAATTTACACCAGAGGTGGACCCCATCCTATATAATATATATATATATATATATATATCTATATATATATATATCTATATATATATATATATATATATATATATATATATATATATATATATATGCAAAACAACCACTCTGAAAGAATAGAGAAATTCCAAGTGCTTTCGTGACTACTCACATTATCATTATTGATAATGTGAGTAGTCACGAAAGCGCTTGGAATTTCTCTATTCTTTCAGAGTGGTTGTTTTGCATATTCTGAAATCACCTGTTTACTGTGATCTTATTGCATATATATATATATATATATATATATATATATATATATATATATATATATATATATATATATATATATATATATATATATATATATATATGCAAGGAATTCGCGAGAGCAGGCGAAATATACACAAACACTGATCTCTGGCTGAAGGAGACTCGAACCTACGAACCTTAGGACAAGGTACGCAGTGCTTTACCAATCTATTTCCAGCAACTTTAAAAGATTTATCAATTACATTTCTTGGGTATTTTAAATCATTACCTATTTCTTGAGGAAATATCCAAAATTTAAGAAATAGGTAATGATTTAAAATACCCAAGAAATGTAATTGATAAATCTTTTAAAGTTGCTAGAAACACTTTTTACAATCCAAAAAGGGACAACCAGCCTTATTCAACTAAAAATATGTTGGTTCTCCCTTACGATGAAAACTTGGTTGATATGCCTTCTCTTCTTAAGACTTTTAATATTAAAGTTGTATTCAAAAATCTTGATACAGTAAAAAAAACTTTTGGTAAAGAATTCCCCCCAAAATGCTGATGGATGTGTCTATAAGATTCCTTGTAAAATTTGCGATAAAGTTTATTATATATATATATATATATATATATATATATATATATATATATATATATATATATATATATATATATATACATATATATATACACTCATCTAGGGGTTTTCTTCTTTTTCTTAATAGCTCATGTTCTTGTTTTTTTTCTCTCTATTGTCAATGGGGAAGTGGAAAAGAATCTTTCCTCCGTAAGCCATGCGTGCCGTGTGAGGCGACTAAAATGCCGGGAGCGATGGGCTAGTAACCCCTTCTTCAGTACGCATTTACTAAACATCAGAAAAAGAAAAACTTTATAAAACTGTTATGCTTGAATGTGCGTGGATGTAGTGCGGATGATAAGAAAGAGATGATTACTGATGTTATGAATGAAAAGAAGTTGGATGTCCTGGCCCTAAGCGAAACAAAGCTGAAGGGGGTAGGCAAGTTTCGGTGGGGGGAAATTAATGGGATTAAGTCAGGAGTATCTGAGAGAGTTAGAGCTAAGGAAGGGGTAGCAACAATGTTGAAGGACCAGTTATGGAAGGAGAAGAGGGAATATAAATGTGTAAATTAAAAAATTATGTGGATTAAAATAACGGTCGGATGTGAAAAGTGGGTCATAATAAACGTGTATGCACCTGGAGAAGAGAGGAATGTAGAGGAGAGAGAGAGATTTTGGGAGATGTTAGGCGAATGTATAGGAACCTTTGTACCAAGTGAGAGATTAACTGTGGAAGGGGACCTAAATGCTAAAGTAGGAGAAACATTTAGAGAGGATATGGTAGGTAAGTTTGGGGTGCCAGGTGTAAATGATAATGAGAGCCTTTGATTGAACTTTGTATAAAAAGGGGCTTAGTTATAAGTAATACGTATTTTAAGAAAAAGAAGATAAATAAGTATACAAGATATGATGTAGGGTGTAATGACAGTAGTTTGTTGGACTTTGTATTGGTAGATAAAAGGCTGTTGAGTAGACTTCAGGATGTACATGTTTATAGAGGGGCCACAGATATATCAGATCACTTTTTAGTTGTAGCTACACTGAGAGTAAAAGGTAGATGGGATACGAGAAAAATAGAAGCAGCAAGTAAAAGAGAGGTGAAGGTATATAAACTAAAAGAGGAGGCAGTTAGGATAACATATAAACAACTATTGAAGGATAAATGGGCTAGTGAGAGCATAGGCAATGGGGTCAAAGATGTATGGGATAGATTTAAGAATGTAGTGTTAGAGTGTTCAGCAGAAGTTTGTGGTTACAGGAGGGAAGAAAAGCGATTGGTGGAATGATTATGTAAAGAGAGTAGTAAGGGAGAAAAAGTTAGCATATGAGAAGTTTTTACAAAGTAGAAGTGATGTAAGGAGGGAAGAGTATATGGAGAGAAAAAGAGAGGTTAAGAGAGTGGGGAAGCAATGTAAAAAGAGAGCAAATGAGATACTAGGTGAGATGTTATCAACAAATTTTGTAGAAAATATGAAAAAGTTTTGGAGTGAGATTAACAAGTTAAGGAAGCCTAGAGAACAAATGGATTTGTAAGTTAAAAATAGGAGAGGAGAGTTATTAAATGAAGAGTTAGAGGTATTGGGAGCATGGAGGGAATATTTTGAGGAATTGTTAAATGTTGATGAAGATAGGGAGGCTGTGATTTCGTGTATAGGGCAAGGAGGAATAACATCTTGTAGGAGTGAGGAAGAGCCAGTTGTGAGTGTGGGGGAGGTTCGTGAGGCAGTGGGTAGAATGAAAGGGGGTAAGGCAGCTAGGATTGATGGGATAGACAGAAATGTTAAAAGCAGGAGGGTATATAGTTTTGGAGTGGTTGGTGCTATTATTTAATAAATGTATGGAAGAGGGTAAGGTACCTAGGGATTGTCAGAGAGCATGCATAGTTCCTTTGTATAAAGGCAAAGAGGACAAAAGAGTGTGCAAAAATTATCGGGGATAGGATAGCAGATGAACAAGTAAGCTTCAGAAAAGGTAGGGCGTGTGTAGACCAAGTGTTTACCCTGAAACATATAGTTGAACAGTATTTAGATAGGGGCAAATAGGTTTTTGTTGCATTTATGGATTTAGAAAAGGCATATGACAGGGTGGATAGGGAGGCAATGTGGCAGATGTTGCAGGTATATAGTATAGGAGGTAGGTTACTGAAAGCAGTGAAGTGTTTTTACAAGAATAATGAGGCTCACGTTACAGTATGTAGGAAAGAGGGAGATTATTTCCCAGTAAAAGTAGGCCTTAGACAAGGATGTGTGATGTCACCACGGTTTTTCAAAATATATAGATGGGTTTGTAAGAGAAGTGAATGCTAGGGTCTTGGCAAGAGGTGTGGAGTTAAAAGATAAAGAATAAAATACAAAATGGGAATTGTCACAGTTGCTCTTTGTTGATGACACTGTGCTTTTGGGAGATTCTGAAGAGAAGTTGCGGAGCTTGGTGGATGAATTTGGTAGGGTATGTAAAATAAGCAAATTAAAAGTGAATATAGGAAAGAGAAAGGTTATGAGGATAACAAAAAGATTAGGTGATGAAAGACTGGATATCAGATTGGAGGGAGAGGGTATGGAGGAGGTGATGTATTCAGACATTTAGGAGTGGACGTGTCAGCAGATGGGTCTATGAAGGATGAGGTGAATCACAGAAATGGTGAGGGGAAAAGTGTGAGTGGTGCACTTAGGAGTCTATGGGGACAAAGAACTTTGTCTGTGGAAGCAAAAAGGGGAATGTAAGAGAGTATAGTTGTACCAACGCTCTTGTATGGGTGTGAAGCATGGGCGATGAATGTTGCAACGAGGAGAAGGCTGGAGGCAGTGGAGATGTCATGTCTGAGGGCAATGTGTGGTGTGAATATAATGCAGAGAATTCGTAGTTCGGAAATTAGGAGAAGGTGTGGGATTACCAAAACTATTATCCAGAGGGCTAAGGAAGGGTTGTTGAGGTGGTTCGGACATGTAGAGAGAGTGGAACAAAACAGAATGACTTCGATAGTGTATAAATTTGTAGTGGAGGGAAGGCAGGGTAGGGGTCGGCCTGGGAAGAGTTGGAGGAAGAGGGTAAATGTGATTTTGTGTGCGAGGGGCTTGGACTTCCAGCAAGCGCATGAACGTATTTGATAGGAGTGAATGGAGACAAATGGTTTTTAATACTTGACGTGCTGTTGGAGTGTGTGCAAAATAACATTTATGTAGGGATTCAGGGAAACCGGCCGGCCGGACTTGAGTCCTGGAGATGGGAAGTACAGTGCCTGCACTCTGAAGGAGGGGTGTTAATGTTGCAGTTTAAAAACTGTAGTGTAAAGCACCCTTCTGGCAAGACAGTGATGGAGTGAATGATGATGAAAGTTTTTCTTTTTCGGGCCACCCTGCCTTGGTGGGAATCGGCCGATGTGTTAATAAAAAAAATATAAATAATGATAATAATAATAATAACAATAATAATAATAATAATTGTAATAATGACAATAATAGTAATGATAATAATGATAATAATAATAATAATAATAATAATAATAATAATAATAATATTATTATTATTATTATTATTATTATTATTATTATTATTGTTATTATTATTATTATTATTATTATTATTATTATTATTATTATTATTATTATTATCATTATTATTATTATATTACATTCATGGTGGAGCACTAAACCCGTACTTGCAAACATCGCTGGGGGAAATAGAGGGCATTTAGGCTTGATTCAAGGAACTGAAGCTCTGGTTCAATGCTTTTAGTAAAGATTCCTTCACCAGCATCAAGGAAACTCCCTTGAGTGAAGTCACTCCTCGTAATGAACCTCACATTTTGGGAGCCAAGTAATATAGACAATTTGTAGACGAATGGTTCAGAGAACCGACATGTTGATAAATTAGACACATGTGCAACTCTTGGGTATCTTTATTGAGGAAACGTTTCGCCACACAGCGGCTTCATCAGTCCATACAAAGGAGAATCTTGAAGAACAGGAGGAGAATGAGGTAATCAGTCCCTCAACCTTGAGTCGATGTGTTCAGTCCATCAATCTTGAATAGAATACGGTATACGTGCTGAGAAGGAGCTTATAAACCGTTGGCAGGAGAGGTGCAGCAGTCATAGGTCGTGTAACATTTGTTCATTGTGGAAGTAGGTCGTGCCCAAGAATTAGGCAAGCGAAGAATTCTCAAGTATTAAGATCCCAAGAAGTTGCAGTGTCTGACAAGTTTGTAGATGAATGGTTCAGAGAACCGACAACGGTTTATAAGCTCCTTCTCCGCACGTATGCCGTATTCTATTCAAGATTGATGGACTGAACACATCGACTCAAGGTTGAGGGACTGATTACCTCATTCTCCTCCTGTTCTTCAAGATTCTCCTTTGTATGGACTGATGAAGCCACTGTGTGGCGAAACGTTTCCTCAATAAAGATACCCAAGAGTTGCACATGTGTCTAATTTATCAATATAGACAATGATAGCTAATAATTTTGTTACAATGGCTTGGATTCAACTATTGTATTCAGCAAGGTACGTTGCAACAGCTGAATATCTTCATCGTCGACACCATTCACCTGATCTATAGGCTTCTTCAGTCGAATACACGGATGACAAATACTGCAGGAAGCTGAAGCAGTGGAGAGGAAATTGCGCTATCAGTCATCCTTAAAAATACAATTTTGAGGTAGTCACTTCCTCGACCTCGAGAAGTGTTCCGATTCTTAGTCTCGATCAAAGTGAAGTTGAAGTATATGTTACATTTTATATTAAGGCAAAAGGTAAAGAAATGATGTTGAAGTTGGTGTCATAGGAGGCGTAAGAAGTAAGAACATAAACATTGAGAACCAGGCCTACAGGACCGTGCTAAGCAGAAGTGATGGATCTGAAAGGGACCCGCCTACCATGGGCCAGTTTGCCTGCTGCATTAATTCTCAATTCTTATGTTATTTATTAAATATCTTGACTAAATTCTCGTTCACAAATCTTTAAAACGTAACTTATATTCAGAATCTCTCCCAATAACTGATTCAATGCATAAAAGGAAATGTGATAACCTTCACTTTATACCATATTTATAATATATTAATCACACAGTTTTCCCGAATTCCCTAAGATTTCTTTCATAACCTAGTCTATAAATATGTTAAACAACCGTGGTGGCATCATACATCCCTGCCTAAGAGATATTTTAACAAGAAAAACTAAAGCATTTTCTTTATCTTGCATGTCGTGAGTTTCAGTGAGGGCGGCATAAATTTATGAGAAAATCTGGCATGTCGCTGGATCATGTTCCTCCACCTCGCGGTCAGCCATTGACGAAGCCATTGTTTCTGGGAAGGCGTAGTCTCACGTTTCACGTGAGCTATCTCCCTCGTCGTTAGTTCTGTGCGCATACACATTCATATCATACTCAGTCTTGTGTTAGTGGCTCAATTTTGAAATCCTTTTCATCACTCATCTTGCCTCTGGATAGTAACTGTTGCACCTAAATGCAAGTGATGCTGAAAGTGACAAGAAAGATAGACGTGAAAGTTTTGGTGTTTTAAGACAGCTTAGCAATTAATTAGATCAGAAGTTCCTCATGTGTGATGGAAATGGTACGATTCTTTGGCCTGAATGAAGCTTCACTTAGTGCAAATAAAAGGAATAAAGCAAAGAGTCTGTGCAGCGAGTATTGCAGGTAGTGACCTCCTTCGAAGAATGAGAAATAGGTCGCTGCAGCTAAATAAGACAGAAAAATGTTGAGTGAGTGTATTGAGAAGTAAATCAAGAAAGGTGTATAACTTAATTTCTTCATAACATAGTGGAAAGCCTTAGAATGCTACAGAACAGTGTGTGATGAGGAAGGAATACCTGAGTAAGAGTGACCTTAGTTTTGGTTGCTTCCACAAGTTAAACTGTGCAGTCGGTTCCATAATATCAAATTTTCTTGTAAAATGGCCGTCACTGTTGGCCACACGGCCGTTAGACTATCGCTGTAAATTGGAGGAAATTGTTTCTGATGGTGGCTAGGATCTAGACAGAATACGTGTTTATGCTCGCAAGTCATGTCTTTATTGGAAGAAAACGCATCAAGACCTTACATCAGCAAGCCAGGGAAACGTGAACTAGGATTCAAGGTAGCAAATGATTGCTTGAGCCTGTCAGAGTGCCCGAGTTCTGGCGTAAATTTAACATTGCAGATGCCAGCAACTACTTCGAAAGTGGGTAGAATAGTGTGCCTCAGTCATCACTAAATCAAGGCTGGGAAAAATTGTGTTCGTGTATAGTGAATAATTTCAAAGATTTCCCATGGTTGAGTCTCGAGTCCAGGAAATTACCAAGTGAGGGCTTGAAGAAGATTTAACTTGAAGACGTAAATGAACTCTTATATGATTAAGATGAAAAAATAGTCCATGTGAAGTGTTAGTGGAGCTCAACACAAGGGAGAGAGATAAGACAAGGATGAGGACGGACCTGCAGAAAAAAAATAGCACTGCAACTGTAACTTGTAAAGTTGCAGACTTTTTTGCTGTGGAGATCCCTGGCACATCGAAGACAGTAATCTCTAGCATATTCTGGACCAAGAAATGAAGCTTTACCATGCAATATAAAGTGCTTCATGGTACAACAGACCATTGATACATTACAGTATACCTGAGTACTCCAGGACAAGTATCATATAATGACAACTTTGAAACGACATCAGTGCCAGAACCTCTGCCATCCACCACAGCCAACAATCTACAACCTTCCACCTCAGCCCAGTAAACCTGCACCATCCTTCTCTACTCCATTCAATATCAATATTCACCAACAACCAGAATCTAGTATTATGATATCAGTATTGAATTAAGATACAAGAATTGTATTAAATAAAAACACATCACTACATTCAACAACAATATTTTTTTTAGATGTACAAGACCTTAAAGAAAATGCTTGGCGGTTTTGGGGAGATGAAGAAATGAACCATATTTCTCCTGTATGTTTTTCAGTTCATTTTGCACGATTTTTTTTTAATTAGAACATAAGAACATAAGAAAGGAGGAACACTGCAGCAGGCCCGTTGGCCCATACTAGGCAGGTCCTTTACAATTCATCCCACTAACAAACATTTGACCAACCCAATCTTTCAATGCCACCCAAGAAACAAGCTCCGATGTCTAAGAAACAAGCTCCGATGTCTAAGAAACAAGCTCCGATTAAACACCATTTCCTGGAGGTTAAGTACCGTCTTAACTGGAAGTTTACAAGTTATAATTTATAACCAAATAGAATTGATTTATTATTATTATTATGACTCACATGGGAGAATGTTAAACCCGTAGGGATCCTGGAGCACCTGGAAGAAATAGAGGTATTGATGTTCGATCTAAGGAAGGGTAATACAGATCCATTTCCTGGAAAGAAGAGCTCCTCCCCAGCATCATGGAATTTTACTTGTGGGGGGAATATTGTTTAATTATGTACAAATCAAGAGTAATTAATGAATGGGCGGTATAATTCTAATAATTTAAAGTGAAAGAAAAAGCTAATGAATTCAAATTTAGGGGCATGATAAAAAAAATCAGCGATACATAATGCAATTAATAAGAATGCATTAAACTTAATAACTCTATAATCGTAATTAAATAAATCAGTATTAGTGAAATATATGAGTGGCTTATTTACCCACATAGTTATTGTCTTGGCTTCAACTTAAATTCACTCACCTTGTTACATTTTTTTAATTCATCTGATTTGTTATTCCATACTTTAGGCCCATTAATTTGCATAGTTTCTTCAGAGGTTCAGACAAGCATGCAAAACATTACAGAGGTGACGGTCTTGTTTCTAGTGATACCTGTGTATTTTGTTGCAATATCCAAAAGTGTTTTAGGCCGAAGTGGATCTTCAGGTGCAGTCCCGAAAGTGATACAGAGATTAATGGAAATAAAAGCGTAGTGCTAGTAATATAGATTAATTAAAATAGTAACAACGGATTCTGACTTTTTACAGATGTATTTTGGATATGAGCATTAATTAAATATACATGATATATTTTTCATGTGACCATAACATCTGTGCCCTGAACATTGTTATAAAAGTTAATATATGCTATGTATTTAGTGCCTTTAAAAAATCTTACTTAATTGGAGTACATAGTTTATTCGCAAAATTTGCATGGAATATTTTAGTAATTTTAGGCACGAGTCTAGAGGCAATCATCAAATGAAGATTTTTTTTTAGTTAATTGTTATTTATGGTTCATAATATCAAAGAGATTGTACTTGATAATATGTAGGTTGTGTCATCAGAAAAGAGTAGAGATTGTAGATGATGGGTAGAATTTGGTAGGTCAATAATGAAGGTAGGGAAAGGAAAAAGGCTTAGACTGCCAGCATTGTGTATACCTAAACTTGTTGGAAGGGAACTTGATGAAGTGTCAATTATAGCCAAATTCTGTTGTCGGTGTTGACTGAGTCTATAATGTTGTCGGTGTTGACTGAGTCTGTAATGTTGTCGGTGTTGACTGAGTCTATAATGTTGTCGGTGTTGACTGAGTCTATAATGTTGTCGGTGTTGACTGAGTCTATAATGTTGTCGGTGTTGACTGAGTCTATAATGTTGTCGGTGTTGACTGAGTCTATAATGTTGTCGATGTTGACTGAGTCTATAATGTTGTCGGTGTTGACTGAGTCTATAATGTTGTCGGTGTTGACTGAGTCTATAATGTTGTCGGTGTTGACTGAGTCTATAATGTTGTCGGTGTTGACTGAGTCTATAATGTTGTCGATGTTGACTGAGTCTATAATGTTGTCGGTGTTGACTGAGTCTATAATGTTGTCGGTGTTGACTGAGTCTATAATGTTGTCGGTGTTGACTGAGTCTATAATGTTGTCGGTGTTGACTGAGTCTATAATGTTGTCGGTGTTGACTGAGTCTATAATGTTGTCGGTGTTGACTGAGTCTATAATGTTGTCGGTGTTGACTGAGTCTATAATGTTGTCGGTGTTGACTGAGTCTATAATGTTGTCGGTGTTGACTGAGTCTATAATGTTGTCGGTGTTGACTGAGTCTATAATGTTGTCGGTGTTGACTGAGTCTATAATGTTGTCGGTGTTGACTGAGTCTATAATGTTGTCGGTGTTGACAGTCTATAATGTTGTCGGTGTTGACTGAGTCTATAATGTTGTCGGTGTTGACAGTCTGTAATGTTGTCGGTGTTGACAGTCTGTAATGTTGTCGGTGTTGACTGAGTCTATAATGTTGTCGGTGTTGACTGAGTCTATAATGTTGTCGGTGTTGACTGAGTCTATAATGTTGTCGGTGTTGACTGAGTCTATAATGTACTGAGGCTGTTGTCGGTGTTGACTGAGTCTATAATGTTGTCGGTGTTGACAGTCTGTAATGTTGTCGGTGTCTATCTATAATGTTGTCGGTGTTGACTGAGTCTATAATGTTGTCGGTGTTGACTGAGTCTATAATGTTGTCGGTGTTGACTGAGTCTATAATGTTGTCGGTGTTGACTGAGTCTGTAATGTTGTCGGTGTTGACTGAGTCTATACTATTGTCGGTGTTGACTGAGTCTATAATGTTGTTGGTGTTGACTGAGGCTATAATGTTGTCGGTGTTGACTGAGTCTATAATGTTGTCGGTGTTGACTGAGTCTATAATGTTGTCGGTGTTGACTGAGTCTATAATGTTGTCGGTGTTGACTGAGTCTATAATGTTGTCGGTGTTGACTGAGTCTATAATGTTGTCGGTGTTGACTGAGTCTATAATGTTGTCGGTGTTGACTGAGTCTATAATGTTGTCGGTGTTGACTGAGTCTATAATGTTGTCGGTGTTGACTGAGGCTATAATGTTGTCGGTGTTGACTGAGTCTATAATGTTGTCGGTGTTGACTGAGTCTATAATGTTGTCGGTGTTGACTGAGTCTATAATGTTGTCGGTGTTGACTGAGTCTATAATGTTGTCGGTGTTGACTGAGTCTATAATGTTGTCGGTGTTGACTGAGGCTATAATGTTGTCGGTGTTGACTGAGTCTATAATGGTGTCGGTGTTGACTGAGTCTATAATGTTGTCGGTGTTGACTGAGGCTATAATGTTGTCGGTGTTGACTGAGTCTATAATGGTTCAAGTTACATAGCAGAACACAGTTGACAGACCAGTAATAATTCCGGTAGGAAACTCATTTCCTTTAAGCGCTGAATAAATTGCATCAAGTATTTTTGCTTTCGTATCGTTTGCATTGCTTTAGAATTAAATATTGGCAAAAAGTAAGCGTTTTGTGTCTGGTTACAAAATGCATTCATCTTTCTGAGGATCAAGGGAGAGAGAGTAGCCCTGAACCCTTGGAGGAAGAGCTCTTCACTGCCACCAAAGATTTACCTTCGAAAGGTACTAGGAATTAATAATATAATCGTAATGAAACAGTAAAACCATAGGATTAATACAGACCATGAGAGATGGGAATCAATCACCATTATGCTATGAAAAAACAGATATGCTTCATTTTTGCCTACGAAGATCTTTACTATCAACAAGGCAACTACCATTATTTATTATTATTGTATTTATTATTACATTCAAGGGAGAAACATTAAACCTGTAAAAGCCAGGTTGTAATTATAAATAGAGGGAAGTGGTTAACCCCCAGAGGCAGTACAATACTTACAACACAATCGGTATACATCCAGTAAATTAAGGAAGTTCATTCAGGTATAAGTAGAGAATCTTTGGATGATTGTAGTTGTCTTACATAATCACATGTGTAATTATCTAAGAAAATCCTTCGAAAATCTATGTGACTTAATTCCAATGGTGTCCTTGATTGTACCGAGACCTTTTTACCAGCCTCAAGGCATCCCCCTTGAAATATATTATTGTTTTTATCATCATTACTCTCAAGGGGGAGCGGTAAATCTGTAGGGGCCATAGAACAGCTTAGGAAATAGATGAAACCAAGGTACGATCCCAGGAAAAGAGAATAGGTTCAGTTCCTTGAATCAAGAACCCTCGCCAGCATCAAGGCCCCTCCCATGATATGATTTTTCTTATTTTACCTATTTTAATCAGGAGAAAGCGCTAAACCCATACTCGTCATATAGCTCTTGGGGAAGAAGAGACATTCAAGATCGATGGAATGCAGGAAAGGATAAGTCCAGTTCCTTGGATCAAAAGCTCTCACCGGCATCAAGCCACCTACGAAGAGCCCCGAGGTGTGGATGCCATCACTCAACCAAGAATTTTTCACCACCGTTTTCTTCAGAAAATATATTTGTCGCTATACATTTTCTCGTCAGTTTCTGCCAGGCCTAGCTTCTCCCTACGAGCCCCGTGAGGGCGGGGAATGTGGCTAGGCCTGGGGACAGTTGGTCCCAAATATGAGGGGGTACTTGTACCTCCTCCCATGGGAGACTTAAGTCTCGAGACACTCCCTAGATAGGGAGCCAAGGCCGGGTCACCACTACTTGGAAAAGACCCGGGCCGGGAGAATACCGGCGAATAAAAAAAAAAAAAAAACACCAGAACTGCTCCTCTGGGTGATTAAGAAGTAAATACAGACACAATGTTGCTGGTAAATGAAAGGAAATTCACCCAGAGATTAAAAGAGAATTATGTGGGATGGAATTCCTGCATGAATAATTACATCTGCTTAACCCAAAGAGTATATGCAGCTGCAGCAGCAGTGGTACTGTTATAATGTTAGTAAAATTACCCACAATATGTTAGGTAAAAGGACACAAGTGCAACTAATGCGACATTTTATTGTGGCAACGTTTCGCTCTTCAGGAACTTTGCAACGACTTTACAAAGCTCCTGGAAACGCTGCTACAATAAAATATCACGTTAGTTGCAATTGTGTCCTTGTACCTACCAGCTTCGAGGTCGATACTGACCACTTTGGGGAACCTGACTTAAACGAACCAATTACTGCACATTTGTTTGACTACAAGAGACAATACGACCGCAGAGATTACTTTTTCTTCCGTAGGAAGACAACGTCGTGGGGTCGACATCCTTGACAATAAACAAAGCACAGTGTTAAACATAAGAGGCTAACTCAAGTAGACTTATAATCAGTGTTTCCAAGGTCCAAAATAAATGGGAAAACCCCTAAATAATACTCAGAACTATACATGATAATAATAATCCTATTATGATTACCAGAAATGACCTCATAAAAAGTGACACAAGACATTACAACAAATATTAAACTTATGCATTGCGACCATTTCATACTTTTGTTTACATGATGATCTGCTTATAGGGATTAGAAGATATAGTTACTGATCCTAGCTGGGTCGCCACTTCTCAGGAAAACTGGTTCATTATGAAAATTAAAAGGAAATTAATGTAAATCAGATAAAGAAAAAGGATTTTTTTTACATATGTAAAATAAAAGAAAGAGAAACAGAGATGGTTTAGAAAGGGCTTTTTAATAATAACAATATTTTTATAATAATAATAAGAAGAAGAAGAAGAAAAAGAAGAAGAAGAAGAAGAAGAAGAAGAAGAAGAAAGGGCATTTGCAGAAGAAACAGGCTGTACATTCTCTCTAAAGATGATTAGTGAAGGTTGGCTCTGGAAGGTGATGAACTCAGGATCGCTGCTTCCTCTGAGGATCACATAGCACCGCCTTCTGGTAGTGGATGAATTTCTGTAATGGATGAATGACTGTGGCTGCTGTCTTCCCTTCATGTCAAAGATTTTGATCCTTAATGAGACGGCCTGTCTCTCGTACCCTCCAAAATTACACATATAATTATGATCATAATTTTTAAAGGGGTGGACTGGTAAGCCAGAGGAAGGCCTCGATCAGATGACCAAAAGCTTCGGTGGCGGGTCATCATCTAAGACCTGCGTCAGGAAACACTTGTCCTGTTTCTTGACGAACCTTACCTAACCTAACCAATTCCAAAAATACAGCATCTACTGCAACTGACTAAATCGTGGCTAGAGCCGGTACAGAACCACAGAGGTTTAAATAAAAACACCAGCTAATGGTAATCCTGACTGTAATACTACCAGGAAGCTACACCATAACACATACCGGTAAGTCCAGGAGAAACCTGAAACTACAAATACACCCAACAAATAATGCTACTTATGATCACTCTGGGTCTGCTAAATGGGATTATTTGCTGGAAGTCTCGAGAATTCAGGAAATAAACTTGAGAAAAAAAATTATACTTATTCTCCCTTACAGTGACTTCTCTGCCTATCTCTATTAACGTTATCTTTGCTTGAATCACTCACATCTCCTTCCAAGTTTGTATAGCTTCCAAAAGTTGTCCAATTAACATCTTTTCTTCTGGATGCTTGTTTTTGCGCAGCATTATTCTCCACTAACCATGGAAGTTACCAGGATCTTCACTGAAGATTCACTTTGATGTTGTCGGTCAGTTACCTTCGACTAGATATGGAAATGTATAGATATTTATTTATGTCTTCGAAAAGTACAAGTCACTGACTGTACCTCAACATTCTTTTTAGCTACACTTCGATTCTGTATTCTGAATTCTGCATCAGTTCATTCAGTTTGTCTTCGGCAGCATCGACAACTCATTTCCAGTTGAGGATATTTTCAACAAACCCTTGATCACGGTACAACTAATATGATTATTTTTCTGGTGTTCATAGTGTTGCTTCAAAACCCGCTAAAATTGGATTAGTGAACAGACCACTAAACCTTTCTTACCTCACTCCTCTTGTCTACCCACAATCTTTTTTCATTACTCCGCTCATCCTTACTCTTTTCACTCCTCATTCTTGATATTCCTTTCACGGTCTACATTTTCTTTTTTTTTTTTTTTTTGCTTTACCAAACACTCCAAAAATATTTTTTTATGATTATCTTATACACATAAAATACCCAACATAAGTGAGGCAACTTTACTTTTGTAAATACTGGATTGTCATTTTTACATATTCTAAATATGAAACAAATTTCTTATATTAACATAAACATGAGTGATTGAGTGCTAAAAATAACTCAGTTCGTAAACTATTAGAAAAGGTTACGAATTCTCTTCCATCTACTTCCTTTCCGTTCCTCCTCTCCCCGTCTACTGCATCAATTTTCTTTCATCTCTTTCTGTTTACTCTGTCTTCCAAAATTTTCCGATTCCTATCCTCTTTGAGTGCGTTTGTACAGTCTCTATGTTTCTACCGTCTCTCCTTCCTGTACTCTCACCTTCCCCAGGTTTCTCCCCGTCTACGTACCCAACTTTCTGTTACCTCCCTGTTCTTTCCTTCTCAAATTACCCTACCTTCCACTTCTTGTTTATTATATTTTAACACTAATTCCCTCTTACTCACTAGACTGCTTAACATGCCAAATTATGTGTTTAATGTTGCTTACCTGTCCCTTTATCCTACATTCTCTCACCTCCCTGCCTCTCCGCTTCCCTCCTCCCAGGCTTACCATACCATTGACGACTCAAAAGAGAAGTCTGCGTACGACGCAACTAGTTTTTCACATCATGGAAGACCAGTAATTTTCTTGCCCCATGTGGCGCTCACTGCCTGCCTGGCTCCCTGCTGCTTAGCCTTCCTGCCTGCCTGGACTCCTACTGCTCAACCTTCCTGCCTGCCTGGACTCCTACTGCTCAACCTTCCTGCCTACCTGAACTCCTACTGCTCAACCTTCCTGCCTACCTGGCCCCCTGCTGCTCAATCGTCCTGCCTGTCTGGACCCCTGCTGCTCAACCTTCCTGCTTGCCTGAAACCCTGCTGCTCAGCCTTCCTGCCTGCTTAGACCCATGCTGCTCAGCCTGCCTGTCTGCCTGGCCCCTTGCTGCTCAGCCTTCCTACACGAGTAGCCCCCTGTTGCCTTCCTGGCACCCTGCTGCTCAGCTGCCTGCCTGCCTGCCTGCCTGCCTGCCTGCCTGCCTGCCTGCCTGCCTGCCTGCCTGCCTGGTAATGTGCTGCTCAGCCGGTCTGGCACCGTGCTGCTTAGCTTTCATGCCTGCCTGTTACCCTGCTCCTGAGCCTGCCTGACTGGCCCTCTGATGCTCAGTCTTCCTGCCTGCCGGGCCACCTGCTGCTCAGCCTGCCTGCCTGAATGGCCCCCTGTTGCTCAGCCTTCCTACCTGCCTGGCCACCTGCTGCTCAGTGTGCCTGCCTTCTTGGCACCCTGCTGCTCAGCCCTTCCTGCCTAAGCCTGCTACTTAGCCTGCCAACCTGTCTGGGCCCCTGCTGATCAGCCATCCTGCCTACCTGGCCTCCAGCTCCTAAGCCTGCCTTTCTGTCTGGCCTGCCTGCCTTCCTGGCACCCTGCTGCTCAGCCTTCTTGCGTGCCTGGCACCATGCTGCTCAACCTCACTGCCTGCCTGGCACACTGCTGCTCAGCCTGCCTGGTCCGATGCTGCTCAGCTTGTCAGATTCCCTGCTTCCAAGCCTTTCACCCTGCCTGGCAACCTGTTCTCAGCCTTCCTGCCTGCATGTCCCCTTGTTGCACAGCCTGCCTTCATGCCTTTGCTGCTCAGTCTTCCTGCCTGCCTGGTCCCCTGCTGCTCAGCCTGCTTTCCTGCTCTGCCCCCTGCTGCTCAGCCTTTCTGCCTGCCTGGTACCCTGCTGATCAGCCTTCCTTCCTTCCTGTCCCCCTGCTCCTCAGTCTTACAGCCTGCCTGGTTTCCTGCTGCTCAGCCTGCCTGCCATCCTGGCCACCTGCTGCTCACCTTTACAGCCTGTCTGGCCTCCTACTGCTCGGCCTTCCTGTCCGCCAAGTCCCCTGCTGCATAGCCTGCCTGACTGCCCCCTACTGCTCAGCTTTCCTGCCTGCCAAGCCCCTACTGCTCAGCTTGCCTGCCTGCCTGCCTGCCTGCCTGCCTGCCTGCCTGCCTTGCCTCCTGCTGCTCAGCCACCCTGCCTGTCTGGTCCTCTGCTGATCAGCCTGCTTTTTTTTCTGGTCCCCTGCTGCTCAGCCTTACAGCCTACCTGGTTTCCTGCTGCTCAGCCTGTCTGCCTTCCTGGCCCCCTGCTGCTCAGCCTTTCAGTCTGCCTGGCCTCCTACAGCTCAGCCTTCCTGCCCGCCAAGTCCCATTCTGCACAGCCTGCCTGCCTTCCTGGCCCCCTACTGCTCAGCCTTTCTGCCCGCCAAACCCCCTGCTGCTGAGCCTTCCTGCCGGCATAGGCCCCTGCTGCTCGGCCTTCCTGCCTGCCTGGCACCCTGCTGCTCAGCCTTCATTTCTGCCTGGCCCCCTACTGCTCAGCCTGCCTGCCTGACCCCCTGTTGCCTTGCCCTCTGCTTCTTAGCCTGCCTGCCTGCCTGCCTGGTTGGCCAGACCCGGGTGTTGCTCGGCCTTCCTGCATGCCAGACCCCCGTGTTGCTCGGCCTTTCTGGCTCCCTGCTGTTAGGCCTTCCTGACCCCCTGCTTAGCCTGCCTGCCAATCAACCTGCTGCTCTGCTTGCTTGCATAGCACCTTGCTGCTCAGCCTGCCTGTCTGCCTGGCCCCTGCTGCTCAGCCAGCCACCTGCCTGTCATGCTACTGCTCTGCTTGCTTGCATAGCACTCTGCTGCTCAGCCTGCCTGCCTGCCTGCCTGCCTGCGTGCCTGCCTGCCTGCCTGCCTGCCTGCCTGCCTGCCTGCCTGCCTGCCTGCCTGCCTGCCTGCCTGCCTGCCTGCTTGCCTGCCTGCCTGGCCTCCTGCTGGTCAGTCTGCCTACCTGCCTGACCCCCTGTTGCTCGGCCTTCCTGCATGCCAGGCCCCCCTGTTGCTCGGCTTTTCTGGCTCCCTGCTGCTAGGCCTTCCTGACCCCCTGCTTAGTCTGCCTGCCAACCAACCTGCTGCTCTGCTTGCTTGCATAGCACCCTGCTGCTCAGCCTGCCTGCCTGGCCCCCTGGTGGTCAGTCTGCCTACCTGCCTGGCCCCCTGTTCCTCAGCCTTCCTGCCTGCCTTCCTGCCTGCCTGGCCCCCTGCTGCTCAGCCTGCATCCATGTCTGCTGGCCCCCTGCTGCTTAGCCTGCCTGTCTTCCTGCCGATCTGCTGCTCAGCCTTCTTGCCTGTCTGCCCACGTGCTACTCAGCCTTCCTGCCTGCCTGACACCCTGCTGCTTAGCCTGCCTGCCTGGCACCCTGCTGCTCAGCCTTCCTGCCTGCCTGCCCACCTGCTGCTCAGCCTTCCTGCCTGCCTGGCCCCCTGTTGCTCAGCCTTCCTGCCTGCTTGGCACCCTGCTGCTCAGCCTGCCCGGCTCCCTGCTACTCACCCGTCATGCCTGTGTGTCACCCTGTTGCTCAGTCTGCCTTCACAGCATCCTGCTGTTCAGCCTGTCGGCCCCCTGCAGCTCAGACTGCCTACCTGGTGCCCTTGTGCTCGGCCTTCCTGCCTGAATGACCCCATGCTGCTCAGCCTGCTTGGCCCTCTGTTGCTCAGCGCTCCTGCCTGCTTGACCCCTTGCTGCGCGGCCTCCCTGCCTGCCTAGCCTCCTGCTGGTCAGACTTCCTGCATGCTTGGCTCCCTGCTGCTCAGCGTGCCAGCCTGCCTAGCCTCCTGCTGCTCAGCCTGCCTCCTTGCCTGGCCCCCTGCTGCTTAGGCTGCCTTCCTGGCCCCATACTTATCTACGTTCATGTTATCATGTGATGTAGTTCAGCTGGGCTTGTGAGGTCTGTGGGGAGACCTAATTTAACCAATTATATGGTCACACCTTGCCTTGGCAAACGTCTGTAGCCACGCCCACGTCTGAGGTCTTTTGTTCTTGACGCCTCAGACCTAGGCGTCAGGTCGTACACGTGGTTGTGGAGGGTGCTTGGACCACCATAAAAGCTCAAGGAAGAGCTGAGTAGGGAGATTCGAGCGGAGCTGCTGCTGGGGTGCAGAGCTCCTGAGCAGAGATTCGAGCGGAGCTGCTGCTGGGGTGCAGAGCTCCTGAGCAGAGATTCGAGCGGAGCTGCTGCTGGGGTGCAGGGCTCCTGAGCAGAGATTCGAGCAGAGCTGCTGCTGGGGTGCAGGGCTCGGGAGAAGGCTGCTGAAGTCTCTGGAGGAGACTGTTGGAGGCACTGGGCAGAGTACTGGCTTGGCGCAGTACTCGTGCTGCTTATGTGTACCACCCCATTTATCTAAACCACAATAATGTTCTGTTCCCAAATATATTATTGTGCAAAGACTTAATAATAAACTGTGTTTGAGTAGAATAGTAATATTCACTGCCCACCGTTATTTATTCTTTTTTTTTTCTTATATTTTATTATGTTTATATATGAGTGAAGACTGGACGAGGCATATGTCAGTGAGTAGTGTAGAGTTAATGAGAGTGTCGTGGTGGTCACCACTGACCTGTCATTACCTACCTACCTCCGCTAATCATCTCACTCCTACCACCTCGCCTGCCTCTCCCCTCCCTACATAATCCCTTACTCCCATATTCCCCACTTATATCCTATTCATTCATTACCCCCCTACATGACATGGTGTCTAAGCGGTGGTGGTTCTTATTATTTTTATAGTAGGAACCAGTCCCATGTGCCTTATTTTTGACTGCTCGGTTATACTTATGCTACCATTTGATTTTGTGTGTTATTATAATATTATAATCCTAGTGACCTTAACTGACCTTTTCTTGACAGTGGGTCTGAATAATTGCTTGGTTGTATTATTATATTTGGTGGAGTTGGTTGTTGGTTTGAGATAAATGGTGGAGAATATCAGTATTTGGGTGAGACTTTTGGGGGAAGCAATTACTGGCCGAAATTGAATATTTACAGAGGAATGAGAAGTCACCCAGCCCGCCTTGGAAGACTCACCCACAACTGTCACCCATTGAAGAGTTGCCTATGATTGCTGTCCACCTGATGTGCCCAGTCACCCAGCTGATATGCCCAGTCACCCAGCTGATGTGCCCCAGTAGATGTATTGCTGCCCTGGTCTGTCATCCAGTGTAGTGGGTGTCTGTCTGCATCACCCAGCCTCTGTGACCATTGCCTGCGGACCGCCAGTTACCAGCAGTTGCCAGGGATGGGTGACTGCACCTGCTGTTGATGACCTGAAGTGACCTCACCTCACCTAGAGCAACTGACCATAGCCTGCTACTGCTGATGTCGGCTGCTGTGATGCTGCTGAGATGCTGTAGCCGTGCTGCTATGCTGTGGCCGTGCTGAGATGCTGTAGCCGTGCTGCAATGCTGTGGCCGTGCTGTGTGCTGCTGTGATGTTGAGATGCTGCGGCCGTGCTGTGATGTTGAGACGCTGCGGCCGTGCTGTGATGCTGGGACCGTGCTGCGATGCTGTAGCCGTGCTGCGATGCTGTGGCCGTGCTGTGTGCTGCTGTGATACGGCCGTGCTATGTGCTGCTGTGATACGGCCGTGCTGTGATGATGGATATGCTGTGGCCGTGCTGTGATGCTGCGATGCTGCCTAGCTCAAGAGGAGATGGCGGTGATGCTGCAGTGGTGTGTGAGGGATTCTGGCTGGTGTGCCAGGACAGGAGAATCTACTATGAAGGAGTTGCCATCCTCGGAGATGTGGAAGGACGTGAGCCGCGGAGATGCACTCCAGCTGCTGGGACCAGCCTGCTTTCAAGGGCGGCATGGAGGTGTGTCCTGCCTTGCTGGTCGACCTGTGCGACAGGTATGCGGGGATGCCCTGCCAGCCATGAGAGACAATTAAGAGTGTGAGATGTCCCCAGCCTACTTTGACTTGCCAGAAGTGTTAGTGTTAACTGTGCGAAATAAGGTGACCTTGAAAACGGTCCAGTGATTATGGCCGCCTTGTTTTATGAGGCCAGTGAATCCTAGTAGTGGCATAGGATAATGGAGGGTCTTAGCTGCGATGCCTGCCCTGTCTCGATTTTCAGATGTTGTAGTGTGCATGTGAAGTGTGCCGAAAATGCGACCTTGGTGGTCGTGAAGTGGTCCAATTGCAGTTACTTGAAAGAATGCAACCCGTTGGAGCAGTTTTCCACGCCATAGAAGCCTAGAGAGGTTTGGCCCAATGGTTAACGTGCGAAGGTGACTAGCATTGGCTAGTGCATTTCTAGTAGAAGTAGGAAAGGCACTGGAGCCCGATATTTAGGTTTAAGGAGAAATGACGGGTAAGGAGGCTTTGCACCAGAGAGCGACTATTATGCTGGCCAACTGCCAGGTGTACTGATTATGCTGCCTTGTGGTAGTTGAGGAGGTTGAGGGAAATATATGTAATTGAATAATTTTGTATTATGTATAATTTTGTCTTTGTATTGTAATAGAATTAAGGGGTTAGGATTAAAATAGTCTAATAACTAGGAAAAATTGTCCTAGTTCTCAGATATTTTAAATTGGGGGAGAAAGGGGGATGTGATGTAGTTCAGCCGGGCTTGTGAGGTCTCTGGGGAGACCTAATTTAACCAATTATATGGTCACACCTTGCCTTGGCAAACGTCTGTAGCCACGCCCACGTCTGAGGTCTTTTGTTCTTGACGCCTCAGACCTAGGCATCAGGTCGTACACGTGGTTGTGGAGGGTGCTTGGACCACCATAAAAGCCCAAGGAAGAGCTGAGTAGGGAGATTCGAGCGGAGCTGCTGCTGGGGTGCAGAGCTCCTGAGTAGAGATTCGAGCGGAGCTGCTGCTGGGGTGCAGAGCTCCTGAGCAAAGATTCGAGCGGAGCTGCTGCTGGGGTGCAGGGCTCCTGAGCAGAGATTCGAGCGGAGCTGCTGCTGGGGTGCAGGGCTCGGGAGAAGGCTGCTGAAGTCTCTGGAGCAGACTGTTGGAGGCACTGGGCAGAGTACTGGCTTGGCGCAGTACTCGTGCTGTGTAGGTCTTGGGACCTGTGGCTTAGTTCCTGTGATGAACTGCCCTCTGAACTATATTGTAAGTTACATTCATTTTGGTCAAGTTGATTGTGTTCCCTGTCTCACTGCTTATGTGCACCACCCCATTTATCTAAACCACAATAATGTTCTGTTCCCAAATATATTATTGTGCAAAGACTTAATAATAAACTGTGTTTGAGTAGAATAGTAATATTCACTGCCCACCGTTATTTATTCTTTTTTTTCTTATATTTTATTATGTTTATATATGAGTGAAGACTGGACGAGGCATATGTTAGTGAGTAGTGTAGAGTTAATGAGAGTGTCGTGGTGGTCACCACTGACCTGTCATTACCTACCTACCTCCGCTAATCATCTCACTCCTACCACCTCGCCTGCCTCTCCCCTCCCTACATAATCCCTTACTCCCATATTCCCCACTTATATCCTATTCTTTCATTACCCCCCTACATGACAATCATAGTGGGTTATAGATCTACTTAGGCTTCTAACTGCATTCCTATAACAATCATTTTTATTATTTACTTCTCTCCTAATATTATTCCTAATGCTAGACACAGATATACCAAAGTTATATTCTACATTCTCCTTCTGGGTACTCTTCTTGCCTAACATATCAACTTTATCATGAAGGAGTAATCCAATGTGTGATGGGATCCATAGCAATTGTATATTAATTCCTTTGACCCTGATTTTTGAGTATCTATTCCTGGCTTCTCCAATGAGCATGTTGTTAGAGTCATTATATGAGTCAAGAGCCTTCAATGATGACATAGAATCAGTAATTATGGTAGAGTCAAGCTCAGTGTCATAGGTCAACTTTAGCGCCATTAGGATTGTAAACAATTCAGTTTGCAGTGTAGACGCCCAGTTGTTAATTCTCATGCCTAACTTAACAAATTTATTATCGTTCTTAACTAGGGAGGTGGCAACAAGAGCAGTTGCAGCCCTGCCAGAAGACTCCTGTTTAGATCCATCAGTGTATATAACTTGTGATAACTTATTACTACCAGATAGGCGAGAAATTTCTTCTTGAGCAGTTGCTTTAACAAGTGATTTAAGGAAGAGATTACTAGCAATGAGCTTCTTGGGAGGGACTTGCAGGTACGTGATATTAAATGAACACATCTTCCATGGAGGGGTGAAATGCTGTTGTTGCCTACAGTGATACAGTTCATGCAGGTTATAAAACTTAATATAATTGCATGTTTTCACTGTCCATTTAGATCTAGACATTTAGTAAGATTCATAGTGACAGTCTCAAGTTCATTTCTTAACATTCTATTACCGAGTACAGTGTTAATCTTAATAATCCTATCACTGATACAAGAAATACCAAGCTCCTTCCTCATATTAAGAACCTTTGTAGATTTGGGACAACCAAGAATAATTTTGAAAGCTTCATTTTGCATTAACTCCAAGGTTCGGAGAGAACTTTCTCTAGCTAATATCAACATGGGAACAGCATAATCAATTAAGGACCTAACATAGGCTATGTACCTCATTCTCACGATTCTCACATTAGCACCACAGTTGGGGTTGTAGCAAGCAACAGTTTTGAGAGTGTTTAGCCTATCTTTGCATTTCTTATTTAGTTGTGGTATAGTGGATTTATTAAAGGGTACATCTACACCAAGGTATCTGTAAGATTTAACGTAGCTCATGTTTTCACCCTGTAAATAGATGGGTGGGGGAACGTCGTTTGCTTATCTATATCTTTGTTTTAGATTAAGATATTATGAGGCCTAATCAATTACAAATTTCTTGCACTTCATTAAGAATGGAACTCATCTTCTTATGCCCTGTTGTAAAGATCATGATGCCATCAGCATAGCTCATAGCTATATGTTTAGGTGAGGCAGGTAGAGCATTTATGAAAGAATTAATCAGGACAATCAATAGCATGGGATTGAGGAATCCTCTCTGTGGTGTACCTAGGGACATGTCTTTAGACTTGCTTCTAAAGCCTTGGTAGAGCACAGAGGATACTCTGACAGGTATCCTATTTTCCAGCAGAGAATGTAACCACCAATATTCATTTTGGCTAGTTCATGTAGTATAACGGTTATATTTGCAATATCAAATGCAGATTTTAGATCAAGAAATGTGGTAAAACTAGTAGAGGTGTGTGCAGTGAGAAAGGGGGAAATACAATTCTGGACACTTTTACCTTTCATGAAACTTTAGAGATGAGGGGAAAGTTGGTGTCTGATTCTGTAGTACAGTCTGTTAAGATCATTCTTTCAAAAGTTTTACAGAGACAGCTAGTTAAGGAGATCAGTCTAAATGTATCAGGCTGTTGAGGTTTAGGGATATTCACAATGAGACTATTGGTCCAGGAAGTAGGAAGAACACCGTCATTGTAAGTGAGATTATACAGTGCTAACCAAGGGTTATCAGGCACGTGCCTTAAAGTTCTGAGAATATCATAGGTTATACCATCCTCTCCTGGAGTGGTTGATCGACCTTTAGTTAATGCATTATCTAATTCATACTCGGTGAAGAGGCAATCACTCTCATCAGTATTTTGGCTCATAAAATTAATGTTTCAACATTTCTCCAGAAGCACTCTCTCTAGGTTTTCTTTATTATGAAATGGAGGATTTTCCTGGCTGGATATTTTAGGCCACTTATTTATGAGGTTATTTGCTTTTTCAAGAGAAAAGGGATGAGCAACATTACCAGTCTCTTCCCTGGTTATTTTATTTATACCTTCTTAAGCCAAACTTAAGGGGTAGACCTGTTTAACCTACTAACAAATTGTTTCCGTTCCTGTTGCCTAAGTTCTTGTTTTCTGTTCCTTGCATTTGTTAGCTCAGCTTGGAACGTTTTGAGTAGGTCTGGGGTTCTACATTCACGGTATGCTGCACCAATCCTCCCAGCTGCTGCATGTGTTAGGTTACGTAGCTGTGGATCATTGTAGTATTTACATTGGTTTATATTGTTATTTATAGTGGAAGATTTATGTTTTCTTTTCCTGCCCACATGATCTGTGAGTACAATCTCAACAGTGGCAACTAAATCATCATTGAATTTTTGTGTGCCAATGGACTCGTAATTCTTATACCATTGATCCAAGTGGTTAATAAAGTTATGTCTGTATTCTGGGTTGATAATAAGTTTTCTTCTTCTGTATTTAGCTCCTTGATTGCTGAAGATATGATCAATATTGACAGTTGTGAGTCTTGGGAAATGATCAGATAGAAGATCATCAACTATGACAGAGTCATGCATCGTATATGATATATTAAATCCAAGGCACAGATCTAGTATGCCACCATATGTGTGAGTAGGCTCAATAGTGCCCAAAATTCGAAAATTATCAATTCTCTATAAGGGTTACAATGTGGGGTTTACAGGATTTGGATATTGTGTGGTTTACATGTTATAAAAAAATAATTACAGAGGGGGCCACTAGGACACCTAGCATGGCTAGCCCTTTCGGGCAGACTTAGATTAATTCTTAACATTAAATCCTTTCAGATTATGGTATTAAGGCTAGGTGACTACATTATAATTTGTGAGTTTAGCAATGTGAATGCTTTTGTTTTGTCACAATACAAAGTGTCTATATTGGAGCATCATAGGCAAACTTATGATTAGCTAAGATTCATTATTTTAAGATTAAGATTAGTATTTTTGTGTTTATAGTCACTGTGTGAGTGAGTGTAATTGTGAACCACCAGGTGGTTATCATGTAGTTAGTTGTCGGGGTGTATCAGGGAGATAAGATGTTTTCTAACCGTAGTTTTGAAAGTGATGAGTGTGTCTGCAGTTCTAGAGTTTTCAGGTAGGGTGTTCCAGATTTTAGGTCCTTTGAAATACATTGAATTTTTGTAAAGGATTAGTCTGACACGGGGAATGTCATAAAGATGTTTGTGTCTGGTGTTATGCCTGTGGATCCTGTCACAACTTTCAAGAAAGTGTTTTAGGTCAAGGTTAATATTGGAATTTAGGGTTCTGTAGATATAGATTGCACAGTAGTAAGTGTGGATGCTCTGAAAGGGGAGAAAGTTTAGATCTATGAAGAGTGGGGGGGGGGGGGGTGTTGCCACGGATGGGATTTAGTGATTATTCTTACTGTGGCTTTTTGTTGGGTTATTATTGGCTTTAGGTGTGTTGCTGCAGTTGAACCCCAAGCACAGATAGCATAGGTGAGGTATGGATATATAAGTGAATGGTATAGTGTGAGAAGTGCAGTTTGCGGCATGTAGTATCGTAACTTGGAGAGGATACCAACCGTTTTGGATACTATTTTTGTTATGTGTTGGATATGGGTGCTGAAATTTAGGTTGTTGTCGAGGTATAGGCCAAGGAATTTGTCCTCATTATGTCTGGCAATTATAGTGTTGTCGATCTTAATGTTAAGTTGCGCAACACCTGCTCTGCTACCAAACATAATATAGTAGGTTTTGCCAGTGTTAAGTGTAAGTTTATTGGCTGTCATCCAAGTCGATATTTTGAGCAGCTCCTCGTTAACAATGGTGTTGAGGGTGGCAAGATTAGGGTGGGAGATGACATAAGTCCTGTCGTCAGCAAAGAGAATGGGTTTCAGGTGTTGGAATATGTTTGGAAGATCATTGATGTAAATGAGGAAGAGCAGGGGTCCAAGGACACTTCCCTGCGGAACTCCAGTATCAAGTGGCCGTATTGATGAGGCTGTGTCTTTAATGGTGACATACTGATACCTATTACAAAGGTAGGATTTGAAATATGCAAGCGCATGGCCTCTTATACCATAGTGGTCAAGTTTGTGGAGTAGCATGCCGTGGTCTACGTGTCAAACGCTTTTCTTAGGTCATGCTCATTTAGAAATTTCACTCGTTTAGTTCCATTGATGTTTGTTATAGACCCACCAATATTCTTATGTCTGGCATTAAGGTCTCCAAGAACGAGGGTAGCTTCACTAATGATGTGTCTGGTAAAGCATTAGGTCGAAGATGGTTCGCTAGGGCATAAAAAACTAAAAATGTTTATGGAAAAATTGCCTGCGTATACTCTGACACCATGATACTGCATGTTTACTAGGCTCTGCAGGTCAGGGAGTGAATGTAGAAAGTTTTTTTCTGACATACATCACACAACACTTGGTTGACCTTAAGTTATAAGCTGCATATCCAGCCAACTTTGGTGGAGGTGCTCCATCTTGCAGTCTACATTCCTGCAAACAGATGACATCAACATTCTTGACTGCACTAAAATGATATATATTATATAAGTCAGGCAACTGCTTCCTGATGGAAGCAATGTTCCATGAAAAAAAAATGTAATCTATTCATTGTAGTAAGTTATTACAATCTCTTGCTCATAAGATGGTAAGATTATTATGCTTTGGCTACAATGTGCAAACATTTATGTGCAAAATAGCATAGTTTGTATATCTTTCTTTTCAGAACCTTTTTCTCTAAGCATTTCCCAGTATTTTGACAGCCAGTTCCTAGACAATGTTTGAAGCCAAGAGTCAATGGCTACTCCCTACACATTGTTTGAAACTCAATGGAAATTGCAGCACTTTTGACATCATCACTTTACTCAAGAGCACCATCCTGACTACCTATGTTTATAAAATTTATCAGCGTCTGTTGAAGACGCTCATTTTTTTTTACTGAAAGTTTCTTATAATTTGAAAAAATTCAGGCGAATCCAATGCCTCTCTAGAGAAAAGTGCTTCTGAGTTTTTTCTTTAACACCTATCACCTTAACTGGTACCAGCGTTACATTGGTGTTCTCTGATGGTGCCAGCTTCCAGTAGGGTCATATGTGGGGTGTCCATCTGACTGTTGTAGATGTGTGGGTTGGGATGAGTGACAAACTCACCCCCATATTCAGGTGTAAGCACAGGTATGAGTAGTGGCAGATCAATAGTTCCATATGTGCTAGCAGAGATGGCTAGCTCCTCCACAACTAGTGTGTGTGATGGCATTCTGGTATCACCAGAATCCTTTGCAGGGAGGTTAGGCTCTTCCACACTTTGCAGAGGTGAGGTCACAGGTCAGGCTGTGGTAGGCTGGATGGCCTCATCCTCACTTGCAATTAAAGGACTGTTATCAGGTTTACGTCGAAGGTTGTTTGGGTTCCGACTGCAGTCCTTATTGCTTCTTTACAGTTGATACATTTAAATTTCTGGCTGTCAAGGCCTACTGTGTGCATTCTCTAGTGGAATGTTTCCCAGCACACTTACCACACCAGTCTACTGCAACATGGCCATAGTGCTGGCATTTGTAACACCTACGTTTAAGTGGTAGGTACACTTCGATGGGTAGTAAACGTAGGCCAGGCACCCAGATATTCCGAGGGAGGGGCACAGGACCTACCCAACTGCCAATAATTTCTAATCTTCCTTTAAGTCTTTTAGCTTATTGATATGCTCAATTCGGGTTAGATGTGTGGATTTTTTTTATAATTTTCCTAAATTCATCATGTGTAAATATGAATAACATAATAATTGTGTATTAAAATGTAATGTTGATTTGACCCTTCAAGAAATTTTGTCTGAAGTAGGGTGTGCAGCGGCCGCGGAGTGATACAGGGGGAGACGCCATAATGAAATAATCTGGGAACACTGGTTTTGATATTTTGTGTAATGTAATTAGGCATCATCGAGGTCAAATTGGTGTATATTGGCCTCAGTCCGTAATTTAGGATTTACTGACATGTTCCCTGCTGAAGAATTAGGAGAGTGTGGAAAACCCTTACAATTCGGCAACAAGGATGGAAAAATATAGAACTCCGACTCTTCCCAGCAGTGCACCTTAGTTAAGTGACATTTACCCATAACATACAGCAGTTTTGTGTTGACCATCGTAAATTCTATCTGTTAGAGTAGCATTAGAGTATGTTCCACAATTAATAACTGTGATCCAGTAATTAAATGGTGAGTGTGGAAAATTATATTTGCCTGGATGTATCTTATTAGATATATACCAGTAAATGGTAACGAAGATAATTATTATTTATCAAAGTTACAGAGACAAGTACAGTGGACCCCCGCATAGCGAACTTAATCCGTGCAAGAGGGCTGGTCGTTATGCGAAATGTTCGCTATGCGAATTAATTTTCCCCATAAGAAATAATGGAAATAAAATTAATCCGTGCAAGACACCCAAAAGTATGAAAAAAAAATTTTTTTACCACAAAAAAATGTTAATTTTAGTACACACAAACTGAAAAAGGCATGCACAATTACATGACACTTACTTTTATTGAAGATCTGGTGATGATTGATGGGATGGGAGGAGGGGAGAGAAAGTGTTAGTGTTTAGAAGGGGAATCCCCTTCCATTAGGACTTGAGGTAGCAAGTCCTTTTCCGGGGTTACTTCCCTTCTTCTTTTAATGCCACTAGGACCAGCTTCAGAGTCACTGGACCTCTGTCGCACAACAAATCTGTCCATAGAGCTCTGTACCTCCCGTTCCTTTACGATTTGTCTAAAATGGGCCATAACATTGTCATTGAAATAGTCACCAGCACGGCTTGCAACAGCTGTGTCAGGGTGATTTTCATCCATAAAGGTTTGCAGTTCAACCCACTGTGCACACATTTCCTTAATTTTTGAAGTAGGCACAATGGATTCCACAACTGGCATAGGCTTCTCAGGGTTAGCCCCAAACCCTTCAAAATCTTTCTTAATTTCCATACTAATTCTCACCCTTTTTACCACAGGGTTGGCACTAGAAGCTTTCTTGGGGCCCATGGTCACTTATTTTCCAGAAACAGCACCGAAAACACTGTAATAATACGAAATATTCCGAGTGTATGCTTGAATGTTACCGCGGAGGCTGGCTGGTAAACAATGGACGTGTCTCGGAGGAAGGTCGCTGAGCGGGTTTTTGTCCACTATGCGGGGCAAAATTTTGGCGAACAAAGCGTTCGCTATGCGGATTGTTCGCTATGCAAGGCGTTCGCTATGCGGGGGTCCACTGTACGACTTTAGGACACCTAGGTCGCAAAAAATGCACCCCTTCGATACCTACCATTATCTATCTCTCCACAAGTTGCTCTAGACCTATATTAATTGTAAATGAAATGTACATCACCAGGAATTGTTAAAATTTGATATAAATTTGTGGACTGTATGTTAAAATTAATAAATGATTACATATACACACTTATATAACAGAAGGAGAATTTATAATCATAACACTCATCAATTTGTCTGGAGATCACTGTGTGTCATGTACAGAACCCCCCTATACCCAAATTTATGATGACAATACTGACCAGAATTACAAACATAATTTAGATAGCTTATCTGAGGTTCCTGGAGCTGCCCTGTCCATCTGCTTAATACTCAAATTTTGCAGGACTGCACATCCAACAATTTCGGCTCCTATTTGAGAGGTTTTAAGCCCAATATAACCCCTAGAGCGACGAAAATTATACACCTTATATTAACGTGTTTGTAACATTCAAAAAACAATGGCGTCTCTCCCTGCTCCTCAGCGTAGGCGCAGAGCTTCCCTCTCGAGTCTCTTTTTCATTTACAAATTAATTTTTATTAAATACAACGTATTACACTAATTTTCATAAAAATACATGCTGGATTTTTCAGAAAATACATTATTTTCCACAGTGAGTATCAGGTTAAGTTTTCTTTTCTTTCTATTTATATATTATACATATATTTTTAGTAAAATGCTGTATACTCAACAGACCCTCCCTCCCTCCTTTCTAGTCATAAACCATCATACAGCCCACTCAATATCTTGTAATTTATCAGCATTACTGGTATTAATTTTTATGTTGTAGTATTTGATAGGGCCAACTTTGTTTGTGGGTGAGAAATAGTGTGTGTGGGTCTCGGAGGAGAGGCATGATGCAGCCTAGTGTCTCTAAAATCCCACCTAGCTGTGAGGTACAACTAACATTAGTAAGTGCAATAGATTGTTGCTTATTTGTGACCCTCTCAAATCATGTGGATGAAATATTTAAGGAATGTACCTGTGAACCTCATTCCCACAATTTCTCCCCAAAAATTATAAAAAATTGTCGGATATGTAATCAGTAAGCATTTAATTAATTTAATAATAATAATAATAATGATTTGAGTGCAAGAAATGGATTGTTGGATTCACCTATAATTTAAAATAATATTAATTAATGGAGTTGTTTACTGGATTATAGTTAACCTTATGGTTAACTTTGCTAAATGTAGCTTTGGACAAGCTAAGATTACCTATCTCGGGTTTTGCATAGGTCATGGAGACATCGCTCCCATTGATGCAAAGGTTCGAGCAATTTCCGCATTTCCTGTACCTACAGATAGAAAGGGAGTCCAGAGGTTCCTGGCCATGGCCGGGTATTACCGCAGGTTCTCTCCTAATTTTTCTCAAGTTCTGCTGGACTCAAGAGTGTTCTGATTTGTTTGCTAGGTTGGAGCACTTGCTTTCCTCTGCTCCGGTCTTGACGAGTCCTGATTTTGGCAAAACCTTTTACTTACATTTTGATGCTAGCGAATATACAGTGGGTGCTGTACTTTATCAGAAGTCTTCAACCACTGATATACACTATCCTGTAAGTCTTTTCTCATCAAAACTCAAACGTCACCAGAAGAACTATGCCACGATTGAAAAAGAGGAATTAGCTCTGGTGGTGACATTAGAATATTTTGACGTATATCTGGGCACTACTCATTTAAAAATTACAATATTCTCTGACCACAACCCTCTTATATCAATACTATGAAGTCATCCATTGCTCTGATAATGAGGTGGGTTCTCCGTATCCAGCCATGTGCCATTAACATAAATCATATTAGTTGTTGTTATATTGAAATTGCTGACGTTGTCTCATGTCCTTGACTATAATTGAGAAGTTAAAAGTAAAATAATTTTGTGACCAAGTGCTCGTTTGTTATATTTCCATAAAGTTACTTTAATTATCAGCCCATTTGTTTATCTTTATATTAACTTATGTTCAATAATTCTCTTTTATATATCAACATTAGCGGTGATATGTATTGGTAATTTATTTATGGAGGATGCGAATCGTTGGAGACAGCAAGTGAGTGTTGAGCTAAGGTGGGGTGCAGGTGACTGGTGCGATACACTGACCCTCCCCCCTACACGCCTTAAGGCCGCTTCAAAGCTTTCCAACTCGCAATTAGAATAAAATGACAGATGTTTCCAACTGCCACTCATTCCACTACTGCTATGTAAGAGTGGAATGTCATCTACCACTCACCATAGACTGTTCAGTTATGCATTCTCCATCACTACGGTAATGGAGCCCTATGGAGTCTTGCTCATCAGGATATACACCTTCCATTGTACAGCCTATTAAAAGGCTCTACTATACTAAGGGTGCACCTGTACATGTAAAGATACCCTGGTGTGCCACCCTAGTACTCGTGGCATATCTCTACAGTGACACTAGAAAGTTTGTGTACATGATGTGCATGACATAGGAGACTCCCACATTGTGATAAATTAGTTTAAAGTTAGTTATAGACGTTAACACTATATCTAGTGCGACCGTTTGTCGTGCTGCTGTTGCGCCTCCTGAACTGGAAGGAATTTATATTTAATATTCTGTATATGTTTTATTATCATATAATTTTATATTGGAGATGTTTTCATTAATAGCTAAAATGAAAATATCTTGCTTTATATTATTATTTGACTTAGTTTGTGTAAATTAGGTAGGATATATTTAGTTGTATAATTGGTTACCTCTTGTTAACCCGTTTGTCCACTTGTTTCAATCACTGGGGAAGCTGTGAGTCACACCCAATGTTGTGGCTGTTGAGTTTTCCTCACTCAGTTACTTCCTGGCCTCTCTTAGGAGGCACATCAAGCCCTCTCTATGGCGGTTGATTGCCTCTCTTAGGGTCCCTTCGAGTTCCCTCTTACTCTGATGGTTAATTTTTTGGTTCAGCTAACTTAATATGCCTTGTCAGCCCTTGTGGGTTACTTTGTGGTTGGTGTAGTACATCTCCGTGGGTGAGACGGGACGTACTATTCGCCACTCCATGACACGCAGTTATTTGTGTGTACTTGCTGGTACAAATTTAAGTCAGGGAATGTGAAGTCATCGGTAGGTTTGAGTTTATAATCGTTTTCTCACTTATTTGTATATGTTATTGCGTTGTTCATATTCTTGAGTCTTTTCATAGTATGTACTAGTCGGTACTTGAGAACCTTAATTACTGAAGGTATACCAATACACACACACACACACACCGCAGACACAATATAGTTTAGATGGCCAAAGACTGCAAACCTCACTCAAGGAAAAAGATCTGGGGGTGAGTATAACACCGAGCATATCTCCTGAGGCGCACATCAATCAGATAACTGCTGCAACATACGGGCGCCTGGCAAACCTACGGATAGCGTTCCGATACCTTAGTAAGGATTCGTTTAAGACTCTGTATACCATCTACGTCAGGCCCATACTGGAGTATGCAGCACCAGTTTGGAATCCACACCTATTCAAGCACGTCAAGAAATTAGAGAAAGTGCAAAGGTTTGCAACAAGACTAGTCCCAGAGTTACGGGGATTGTCCTATGAAGAAAGGTTGAGGGAAATCGGCCTGACGACACTGGAGGCCAGGAGGGTCAGGGGAGACATGATAACGACATATAAAATACTGCGCGGAATACAAGAGGTGGACAAAGACGGGATGTTCCAGAGATGGGACACAGACACAAGAGGTCACAATTGGAAGTTGAAGACTCAGATGAATCAAAGGGATGTTAGGAAGTATTTCTTCAGTCATAGAGTAGTCAGGCCATGGAATAGCCTAGAAAGTGATGTGGTGGAGGCAGGAACCATACATAGTTTTAAGGCAAGGTATGATAGAGCTCATGGGGCAGGGAGAGAGAGGACCTAGTAGCAATCAGCGAAGAGGCGGGGCCAGGAACTGTGAATCGACCCCTGCAACCACAAATAGGTGAGTACAAATAGGTGAGTACACACACACACACACACACACACACACACACCTACACATCTACAACAGGCCTAGTGTCTAATCGACATGTGCCTAGGACAAAATGGTAACTAACACAGGAGCTCGGACCAGGAGCTCGGACTCGACCCCCGCAACCTCAACTAGGTGAGTACACACACACACACACACACATATATATATATATATATATATATATATATATATATATATATATTAAAAGAAGAGTAGGAGCTTGACTTTCTATTTATGTTATATATTTTAATTCTGTATATATACGCCTCTAAACAACTTTACTAGTAAAGAACTCAAATTTTATTTTATTTTTTGTAATCATTCAGTTGGAATCCTTATTAACATTGAAAAGGGATATAAAGTAGCCTGGACAACTGAAACAGAATATAACCAATCTTTTGTTATGAAACCAGAAACAGGCCAGCAGGTAGAAGGAGACCAATTAGTTAAAACTCTAGCTTGCTCTGGAGACGTCTGTTTTATAAGACGCTTTTTGTAACAGATCATGATTTGATGAGTGAGTCTCAGCATGGATTCACGAGAGGTCGTTCCTGCCGGACAAATTTACTGACGTTCTTCAGTAAAACATTTGAGGCAGTAGATAGTGATAAAGAATATGATGTTGTTTATTTGGATTTCAGTGAGGAGAGGAAACAGGAACCCGGCAACACAACAGGAAGTTAAAGCCACATATGTGTTACAGGGATGTCAGGAAGTATTTCTTCTACCTCAGGGAGGCTGCAAAGTGGAACGTGGAGGCAGGCTTCAGATACAGTGTTGAAAGCAGGCCTGATAAAGACCACGAGGCTATGAGGGAATGAACCTGATGAACTGGGATATGCCTACAAAGTGACATACAGTCAGACATTTTTCTAATAAACTGCCATATCAGTGTTTAAAAATATAATAGAGACACGCATTTAGAATATTTATATATAGTTGTGTGTTAATACTGTTATATATATATATATATATATATATATATATATATATATATATATATATATATATATATATATATATATATATATATATATATATATATATATTATTTATATATATATATGTATCTATATATATATATGTACCTATATATATATGTTCCTATATATATATGTACCTATATAATATATATGTATCTATATATATATATATATATATATATATATTTTTCAACAAGTCGACCGTCTCCCACCGAGGCAGGGTGACTGAAAAAAGAAAGAAAATCCCCAAAAAGAAAATACTTTCATCATCATTCAACACTTTCACCACACTCACACATTATCACTGTTTTTGCAGAGGTGCTCAGAATACAACAGTTTAGAAGCATATACGTATAAAGATACACAACATATCCCTCCAAACTGCCAATATCCCAAACCCCTCCTTTAAAGTGCAGGCATTGTACTTCCCATTTCCAGGACTCAAGTCCGACTATATGAAAATAACCGGTTTCCCTGAATCCCTTCACTAAATATTACCCTGCTCACACTCCAACAGATCGTCAAGTCCCAAGTATCATTCGTCTCCATTCACTCCTATCTAACACGCTCACCCACGCTTCCTGGTAGTCCAAGCCCCTCGCCCACAAAACCTCCTTTACCCCCTCTTTCCAACCCTTTCGAGGACGACCCCTACCCCTCCTTCCTTCCCCTATAGATTTATGTGCTTTCCATGTCATTCTACTTTGATCCATTCTCTCTAAATGACCAAACCACCTCAACAACCCCTCTTCTGCCCTCTGACTAATGCTTTTATTAACTCCACACCTTCTCCTAATTTCCACACTCCGAATTTTCTGCATAATATTTACACCACACATTGCCCTTAGACAGGACATCTCCACTGCCTCCAACCGTCTCCTCGCTGCTGCATTTACCACCCAAGCTTCACATCCATATAAGAGTGTTGGTACTACTATACTTTCATACATTCCCTTCTTTGCCTCCATAGATAACGTTTTTTGACTCCACATATACCTCAACGCACCACTCACCTTTTTTCCCTCATCATTTCTGTGATTAACCTCATCCTTCATAAATCCGTCCGCCGACACGTCAACTCCCAAGTATCTGAAAACATTCACTTCTTCCATACTCCTCCTCCCCAATTTGATATCCAATTTTTCTTTATCTAGATCATTTGATACCCTCATCACCTTACTCTTTTCTGTGTTCACTTTCATCTTTCTACCTTTACACACATTCTCAAACTTATCCACTAACCTTTGCAATTTTTCTTTAGAATCTCCCATAAGCACAGTATCATCAGCAAAAATTAACTGTGTCAATTCCCATTTTTAATTTGATTCCCCATAATTTAACCCCACCCCTCTCCCGAACACCCTAGCATTTACTTCTTTTACAACCCCATCTATAAATATATTAAACAACCATGGTGACATTACACATCCCTGTCTAAGACCTACTTTTACCGGGAAGTATTCTCCCTCTCTTCTACACACCCTAACCTGAGCTTCACTATCCTCATAAAAGCTCTTTACAGCATTTAGTAACTTACCACCTATTCCATATACTTGCAACATCTGCCACATTGCTCCTCTATCCACTCTATCATATGCCTTTTCTAAATCCATAAATGCAATAAAAACTTCCCTACCTTTATCTAAATACTGGTCACATATATGCTTCAATGTAAACACTTGATCTACGCATCCCCTACCCACTCTGAAGCCTCCCTGCTCATCCGCAATCCTACATTCTGTCTTGCCTCTAATTCTTTCAATTATAACCCTTCCGTATACTTTTCCTGGTATACTCAGTAAACTTATTCCTCTATAATTTTTACAATCTCTTTTGTCCCCTTTCCCTTTATATAAAGGGACTATACATGCTCTCCGCCAATCCCTAGGTACCTTCCCCTCTTTCATACATTTATTAAACAAAAGTACCAACCACTCCAACACTATATCATCCCCTGCTTTTAACATTTCTGTCATGATCCCATCAGTTCCAGCTGCTTTACCCCCTTTCATTTTACGTAATGCCTCACGTACCTCCCCCACACTTACATTCTGCTCTTCTTCACTCCTAAAAGATGGTATACCTCCCTGACCAGTGCATGAAATTACCGCCTCCCTTTCTTCCTCAACATTTAAAAGTTCCTCAAAATATTCTCGCCATCTACCTAATACCTCCATCTCCCCATCTACTAACTCCCCTACTCTGTTTTTAACTGACAAATCCATACTTTCCCTAGGCTTTCTTAACTTGTTTAACTCCAAAATTTTTTCTTATTTTCATTAAAATTTCTTGACAGTGCCTCTCCCACTCTATCATCTATATATATATATATATATATATATATATATATATATATATATATATATATATATATATACATTAACACCCCTCCTTCAGAGTGCAGGCACTGTACTTCCCATCTCCAGGACTCAAGTCCGGCCTGCCGGTTTCCCTGAATCCCTTCATAAATGTTACTTTGCTCACACTCCAACAGCACGTCAAGTATTAAAAACCATTTGTCTCCATTCACTCCTATCAAACACGCTCACGCATGCCTGCTGGAAGTCCAAGCCCCTCGCACACAAAACCTCCTTTACCCCCTCCCTCCAACCCTTCCTAGGCCGACCCCTACCCCGCCTTCCTTCCACTACAGACTGATACACTCTTGAAGTCATTCTGTTTCGCTCCATTCTCTCTACATGTCCGAACCACCTCAACAACCCTTCCTCAGCCCTCTGGACAACAGTTTTGGTAATCCCGCACCTCCTCCTAACTTCCAAACTACGAATTCTCTGCATTATATTCACACCACACATTGCCCTCAGACATGACATCTCCACTGCCTCCAGCCTTCTCCTCGCTGCAACATTCATCACCCACGCTTCACACCCATATAAGAGCGTTGGTAAAACTATACTCTCATACATTCCCCTCTTTGCCTCCAAGGACAAAGTTCTTTGTCTCCACAGACTCCTAAGTGCACCACTCACTCTTTTTCCCTCATCAATTCTATGATTCACCTCATCTTTCATAGACCCATCCGCTGACACGTCCACTCCCAAATATCTGAATACGTTCACCTCCTCCATACTCTCTCCCTCCAATCTGATATTCAATCTTTCATCACCTAATCTTTTTGTTATCCTCATAACCTTACTCTTTCCTGTATTCACCTTTAATTTTCTTCTTTTGCACACCCTACCAAATTCATCCACCAATCTCTGCAACTTCTCTTCAGAATCTCCCAAGAGCACAGTGTCATCAGCAAAGAGCAGCTGTGACAACTCCCACTTTGTGTGTGATTCTTTATCTTTTAACTCCACGCCTCTTGCCAAGACCCTCGCATTTACTTCTCTTACAACCCCATCTATAAATATATTAAACAACCACGGTGACATCACACATCCTTGTCTAAGGCCTACTTTTACTGGGAAAAAATTTCCCTCTTTCCTACATACTCTAACTTGAGCCTCACTATCCTCATAAAAACTCTTCACTGCTTTCAGTAACCTACCTCCTACACCATACACTTGCAACATCTGCCACATTGCCCCCCTATCCACCCTGTCATACGCCTTTTCCAAATCCATAAATGCCACAAAGACCTCTTTAGCCTTATCTAAATACTGTTCACTTATATGTTTCACTGTAAACACCTGGTCCACACACCCCCTACCTTTCCTAAAGCCTCCTTGTTCATCTGCTATCCTATTCTCCGTCTTACTCTTAATTCTTTCAATTATAACTCTACCATACACTTTACCAGGTACACTCAACAGACTTATCCCCCTATAATTTTTGCACTCTCTTTTATCCCCTTTGCCTTTATACAAAGGAACTATGCATGCTCTCTGCCAATCCCTAGGTACCTTACCCTCTTCCATACATTTATTAAATAATTGCACCAACCACTCCAAAACTATATCCCCACCTACTTTTAACATTTCTATCTTTATCCCATCAATCCCGGGTGCCTTACCCCCTTTCATTTTACCTACTGCCTCACGAACTTCCCCCACACTCACAACTGGCTCTTCCTCACTCCTACAAGATGTTATTCCTCCTTGCCCTATACACGAAATCACAGCTTCCCTATCTTCATCAACATTTAACAATTCCTCAAAATATTCCTTCCATCTTCCCAATACCTCTAACTCTCCATTTAATAACTCTCCTCTCCTATTTTTAACTGACAAATCCATTTGTTCTCTAGGCTTTCTTAACTTGTTAATCTCACTCCAAAACTTTTTCTTATTTTCAACAAAATTTGTTGATAACATCTCACCCACTCTCTCATTTGCTCTCTTTTTACATTGCTTCACCACTCTCTTAACTTCTCTCTTTTTCTCCATATACTCTTCCCTCCTTGCATCACTTCTACTTTGTAAAGACTTCTCATATGCTAACTTTTTCTCCCTTACTACTCTCTTTACATCATCATTCCACCAATCGCTCCTCTTCCCTCCTGCACCCACTTTCCTGTAACCACAAACTTCTGCTGAACACTCTAACACTACATTTTTAAACCTACCCCATACCTCTTCGACCCCATTGCCTATGCTCTCATTAGCCCATCTATCCTCCAATAGCTGTTTATATCTTACCCTAACTGCCTCCTCTTTTAGTTTATAAACCTTCACCTCTCTCTTCCCTGATGCTTCTATTCTCCTTGTATCCCATCTACCTTTTACTCTCAGTGTAGCTACAACTAGAAAGTGATCTGATATATCTGTGGCCCCTCTATAAACATGTACATCCTGAAGTCTACTCAACAGTCTTTTATCTACCAATACATAATCCAACAAACTACTGTCATTTCGCCCTACATCATATCGTGTATACTTATTTATCCTCTTTTTCTTAAAATATGTATTACCTATAACTAAACCCCTTTCTATACAAAGTTCAATCAAAGGGCTCCCATTATCATTTACACCTGGCACCCCAAACTTACCTACCACACCCTCTCTAAAAGTTTCTCCTACTTTAGCATTCAGATCCCCCACCACAATTACTCTCTCACTTGGTTCAAAGGCTCCTATACATTCACTTAACATCTCCCAAAATCTCTCTCTCTCCTCTGCATTCCTCTCTTCTCCAGGTGCATACACGCTTATTATGACCCACTTCTCGCATCCAACCTTTACTTTAATCCACATAATTCTTGAATTTACACATTCATATTCTCTTTTCTCCTTCCATAACTGATCATTTAACATTACTGCTACCCCTTCCTTTGCTCTAACTCTCTCAGATACTCCAGATTTAATCCCATTTATTTCCCCCCACTGAAACTCTCCTACCCCCTTCAGCTTTGTTTCGCTTAGGGCCAGGTCATCCAACTTCTTTTCATTCATAACATCAGCAATCATCTGTTTCTTGTCATCCGCACTGCATCCACGCACATTTAAGCAACCCAGTTTTATAAAGTTTTTCTTCTTCTCTTTTTTAGTAATTGTATACAGGAGAAGGGGTTACTAGCCCATTGCTCCCGGCATTTTAGTCGCCTCATACGACACGCATGGCTTACGGAGGAAAGATTCTTTTCCACTTCCCCATGGACAATAGAAGAAATAAAAAAGAACAAGAGCTATTTAGAAAAAGGAGAAAAACCTAGATGTATGTATATATATATATGCATGTGCGTGTCTGTGAAGTGTGACCAAAGTGTAAGTAGGAGTAGCAAGATATCCCTGTTATCTTAGCGTGTTTATGAGACAGAAAAAGAAACCAGCAATCCTACCATCATGCAAAACAGTTACAGGTTTTTGTTTCACAGTCATCTGGCAGGACGGTAGTACTTCCCTGGGTGGTTGCTGTCTACCAACCTACTACCTATATATATATATACATGTATATATACCTATATATATATAATCTATATATATATATATATATATATATATATATATATATATATATATATATATATATATATATGTATATATATATATATATATATATATATATATATATATATATATATATATATATATATATATATATATATATATATATATATATCGTGCCGAATAGGCAGAACTTGCGATCTTGGCTTAAAAAGCAACGTTCATCTTGCCATATAAGACAAGTGAAAATTTGTGTATGCAATAATTTCGCCAAAATGATTCTGAACCTAACGAAAAAAATATATTTCACTGTGTCTGTTTAGTATTAAATTATTGTAAACAAATCTAAAATATATTTAGTTGGGTTAGGCTAAAATAAGTTGCTCTTGTTATAATAAGGTTAGGTAAGTTTTCTAAGATTCTTTTGGAGCAAAATTAATTTTTTTTACATTAACATTAATGAAAAAAATATATCTTTAAACGTATAAGAGAAATTTTTAGAAAGAACTTAATTTTAAATGAGTTCTTACTAATTGACCAGTTTTACATATTCGGCACGACATATATATATATATATATATATATATATATATATATATATATATATATAAATATATATATATATATATATATATATATATATATTACTATAGGAATTAAAACATAAATACTGCGTTAGTAGAGCATACAGCGCGATTGAGTGTAGTGTATATATGTGTTGAAGCTTTCGTCGCTCGACTCACAGATCATCTGCACTGTTGATGAACTTCGCCTTGCCTCTTCATCCTTGCTGAACATAGGTGTGTCTGCAGCAGTGCATCAGAAGACAGATTCAGTACCATGGTCCTGTTTGCCATAGATTCGAGATTCGATTGGTAGTTTCTTCGGAAAAACTGCAACCTGTGTTTTTCACTTTCCAATGCTCTTCCAGACAGGCTGGAGTCCAGGAAAAGGCGTCGGTTCTCACTCGTGTTACTCCTTGCATAATTACTCACATACTCATACTTTTATTGTGCGTATGAAAGTTTTGCTGATACCAATGACAGTATTCTAAGAAGCTTATGAATGTTAACCTCACACCAGGTATCTCTGCCTTGATGTTTTACTACGTAGGATGTGCAGTATTTGGCTTTCTGGTACATTGTTGAAGGTTATTACTATCATGATATCTGGCACTCCAGACCTTGGCTCTATATATTCTACGCTGTCGGTTATCTGCACTGTCATATTAATGGCACATTGTAACTGGGGCTTTACTGTGGTACTGAGACGTTGTTTGTCCACTTTTGGGAGTTTTATGATAGCTATTGCTGTTCCTGTTGTTGTATTGATACTATATGGTTCATATTTTCTATAACCAAAAATAAATATGTGCAACATCTGGTTATCTTTATTGTAGACGTTTCGCCATCCAGTGGCTTTATCAATACAGATTCTAGGACATAATTAGAAGACAGTAGAACTATATACAATAGATGAGGTAATCAGTCCCTCAGCCTTGAAGCGGGTGTTGAGAGCACCGTGGTAGTAGTAATTCTGGAGCAAAGGAACAGAACAGAACAGAGGACTCACAGGTAAGGGCCCCCTGGGGCGAGGGGCGAGGGGCGAGGGGCAAGTGGGGACAGGAGGAAGAAGATAGTTGGGGAGAGTAAAAAATCTTGACAAGGAGGAAAAGTGTCATGACTATACCCAACTGCTAATCAAGAGAAACATAAAATTCATCAGTGTCACTCTCGGCAGTACTTCAACCTGCAACGACTGGACGCGGAACAGGCACAGGTTGCTGCTAAAAGGTGACGCAAACGCACATCGCAAGCACTTCTGCCCAAAACGCACAAAGACACAGCTCTATAACAATGGCACTTTTAAAATTGTTGGAATAGTTGGGGTAATTTAGTCAGGTAGTTTATTTGTATTGAGGTGGAGGTGCAGGGTCGTATAACATTTGAAAGAGATTCACATCATTGTAAGGATGTCTGAGAGTATCTCCTATGTAGTCCAGTAGTCATGGTATGCTTCAAGTCTGTCAAGTTGTTTGTCACTGAGTGTCTTCCAGTATACGTTTAAAGCCGGTGTGTTAGTCGTGAGGTGGAGAGATTCGTTGGTGGCAAAATCGTCCCACCTCACTCCCAACACCCAACGTAATGCACGATTCTGGATGCGTTGGAATTTTTGTGCATTTGTCTTGGCTGTTAACGTCAAAGGAGAGTAAGAGAGTAGAGGTCGAATGAGAGCTTTGTGAAGATGTAGGTTTGTCTTGGGACTGGCTCCTCTCAGCTTATATAACCTTGAGAGCGCAATCCCAGCCTGTGCAGTCTTAGCAGTAATGTGAGATTTTCGAGTCAGTGTGTTGTCGAGGGTGACACCAAGAGCAACTGTGGAGAGGGAGCGTGGGATTTGGGTGCGGGAGGTACTTGTTTTAAGTTCGACAGGAGTCGGGACATCTCGCCTTCTATGAAAGTAAGTGATCTTTGACTTATTTGGGTTGGTTTTAATGCGCCATAATAATTCCCAGGCGATAATCCTGTCGACTTCTCTTTGTGTTCAGCGTGCAAGAAAACGAATGTTTTCATGTGCTGTGAATTGAGTGATGTCGTCTGCATAAGAAAGTGTAAGCGTGTTTGGGTACAGAGGTTCAGGTAAATCGTTCGTGTACAGTATATAAAGGGTGGGGGATAGGACAGAGCCTTGGGGTACACCCGCTTTTAAAGTGAAATAGTCAGAATGATGATCTCTGAATCGTATACGCATCGTTCGGCCATCTAAAAAGTGACATAATAATTTCATCATATTTGCAGTTAATTCAAAGGAAGTGCAAAGTTTATATTTTAATCCATCATGCCAAACAGTGTCAAAAGCTTTCTCTACATCTTTGGCGACAAGGGTGGAGGTACAGTTCTGGGCCTTATTGATACGTATATAATTCAGTTCTGGGCCTTATTGATACGTATATAATTCAGGATTATACTCAAAACGTCTTGGGTAGAGCGTTGTTGTCGGAAACCGAATTGTCTTTCAGTAAGTTATTTGTCTCTAGGTGAGTCCTGAGTCTCATATTTACAAGTCGTTCAAAGGTCTTACCCAAGATTTCAAGGAGGCTAATAGGTCTATAGTTCTTGGGGTCAGTCAAGTCTTTACCAGGTTTTGGTATGAAGCATGCAGTAGCAGATTTAAAAAATGGAGGGAAATAGCCAGATTCAAGGGGAACATTAAAGAGGTCAGTGATAGCGGAAGCAACAGAAAGTGGAAGGTGACGAAGGACAGAATGTGAGAGACTTGAAGCACTTGGGGCTTTTTCTGGATGGTGTGCTAGTAGAGAATGAACATCAGCTACAGGAAAAGGAGAGTTAAGAGGATGCGTGGAGGATAGCGTGTTTAGGTTTATGATAGGATCAGGATTTGTTAAGTCTTCATGATTGGATACCCATCGCTCTATGTCTAATGTATGTGCTATGACAGCTTGGTCTGGTGGATGTGGGTGGAAGATGTGTTCCCATATGTCTTTGAAAATGTGTACAGCTTCAGCAGGGTCAGAAATCTGTCTGTTGTTGCGATTAATGTGTCTGAAACTTGTGGATGGAGGGGTGCCTGTAAGTCTCCGAATGGATGGCCAGAATGCTTTGGGATCTCTTGTACGCTGGACATCTGTTGTGTTTATGATTGATTGCCAATGTCGGGCATGGTCATCATCTAGGCTATGGATGATATGTGTTCGTAAGATAGTTAGGTCCCATCGGATAATGTTTAGTCTGTTTTGGTTTGCTAGGAAACGGTGTCTGTAACAGGTGAGCAATCTTTTTGTTCTTTCTGAAGGGCGGAAAGAGTAACATACTTTGTAGTGTGTCATGGGAACAGCCTCTGCAGCGGCTTGGGTAATTGATTGTTGAATGCGTTGAATTTGTGTGTCTATGTCTGATACTGGCCTATTGTCATAGTTGTGTGTGAGATCAAGAGTGTTTAGGCGTTGTTTGAACAGATCCCAATCCGCCTGAGAGTAAGCTGGAGAGGGGCGAACTGAAAAGAGTATAGAATTTGAAGAAATATGGAAAATGACAGGAATGTGGTCAGATCCAGAGAGCGGTCCTGGTGTTGTGAAGTGATGTAGGTGAGTACTAGCTCTGTAAAAATTTTGTCAGGAATGCCTTGGCCATTGTAGGTAAAGACTGTTGGGAAATAAGGTCCAAGGTGTATGAGATGTTTCTGTGTTACAAGTGTATGACGTTGCCTACCATGCAAATTTGTGGAGTTGTCATGGAAGTCAGTGTGTTTGGCATTGAGGTCAGCAAGTAGGTATACAGGGAGATGTGTGTGATTAAAAAGAATGGTTAAATCAGGAATATTAATGTTTTGGTTGGGTCTGGTATATGTCGTGTAGAGGATGATGGGTCCGTGTATCGTGTAAATTTTCACAGCCATGCTGTGAGAATATGTAAATGGAAGGGATAAGAACTCAAGTTTCACGGTGCCTTTAACAAGAATAGCTACGCCATTCCAGTTTTCGGCAGGGGATTGACGGGCTGAGTATCCTAAGTGTCTGACACGTTGATCATCATGCACACACGTGCTGTTTAACAACAACACGTCTGGTTGTTCAGATTCAACGAGGACAGCAAGAATGTGTTTGTTTGCATTATAAGCTCGTATGTTAAACTGAATAACCTTAAGGGCCATGATTGGGTTTACCTGAAGTTGGGGGATGTAAATCTTTCATATATTTATCTGGATAACCCATCATAATTGTACCTTCATCTGATCTGTTCTTGACTGGGTGTAAGGCTTTCCTACGGTTTTTGGAGTCAGCACGGGGAGGGGAGGATGAAGGGGGGGGGCGGGAGGAGGAGTTGGAACGTGATGATGAGGTAGGACGAGAGGATGAGGTGAGGCTAGAGGAAGTGTTAGAGAGAGAGGAGGAGGTTGGGGTTTGGTTTTGGTTTAATATATTGTTAACTTTTTCCAAGTGCTTGTTGAAGTTGGGAGAATTAGTATAATTTGGTTGTAGGCAAGGAGAACGAGATTTATGTGAAGGAGTAGGAGAACGAGAAGGGCGTGTTGTGGCAGAACAAGGTTGAGATCGCCCGTTGTTGGAGCCTGAGCTAGTAGAAGGAGTCTGAAGAGTGGATTGAGGCAGGTGGGCAGGAGAAGGATGTGCCTGAGTAGTAGCATGTGGAGTTTCAGGAGAAGAGAGAGAGGTGATAGGGAAGAGTTCATCCTTGGGAAGAAAGAAATCAGGAGGGAAAATAATGGGGTCAGAATTGTTGACTTTAAGAAGATCATTTAGCATCGTGGGATAGTTGGCATTTTTGAATGCTTTGTGACAGTAAACAGCAGTGAGTACAATGGTCTCAGGGATATTGGATTGTTTGGTGGGAGAAGAAACCGTGGGAAGGTTTGTTTGTGCAGCTGCAGCATAGGAAGGGTAGGCTGTAGAGGTGGAAGTAGAAGGAACAGAAGTATTAGGTTGGTAAGTGGATGAGGATGGTGACTGTGCTAGTGGAAATGGTGTCAAGACTGAGTTAGGAAGGTTTAGAGATTAGACTTTCCGTAAGGAAGAAACATGTTCCTTACGAGAAGGGCATTGAAAAGAAGTTGCAGAATGTGCCTGAGAGCAGTGCAAGCATTTGGGAGGGTTGGTACATTTCTGACATGTGTGGCCTGGAGAAGAACACTTGGAACATAGCTGTTGCTTGTTACAAGCATTCTTCAAATGACTAAACTCAAGGCATTTAAAGCACTGATAAATAGGAACATAGTGAGGGAGGAACAGTGAAGTAGGTGGAAGAAGGAAGTAGTTTGCTCGAACACCATGTTTGAACAACTTATCAGCCTCATCTGGAGTAGAACATGTGATCTTAAGAATGTTGGTACGTTCAGGGTGAAAAAGTTCCTCAACTGTGACATGATTTTGTGAGGAAATGTCAGTCATCAAAGCGTCTTTGTCTTGGTTACTGTATTCGTTAATCAGTGATGAGTCAACAATTTTTTCCACGACTGTGCTCCTGGCCTTACGATCAGGAGCCCAATCGATAGCAAAACCTGCCTGAGAGAGCTTGTCTCGGACTTCTTTACTGGTACAGAGGTCATAATTCACAGGATCAAGATTTACTTTACAACCAGTATTTGTCTTGAAGATGTTTATCATGCGAGCCTGGGTAATGTTGAAAAAGGTGGAAGCATAATCAATAGTATCCTTATCATCTTTAGAGTACTTTAGCATAAGGGCCATTGTCGGAAAGCTGGGTCTCTGTGCAGTTGCCATGATGACAACAGCACATGTAGGGATGCTGCATAAATCGTTAGTGGCGTCTATGGGGCGTCAAGCGTATATTTCTGACAGGACATGTTTGTGTTGTGAAATGTACCTGCCAAGATGAGGCTTCCCGAACGTAAATCACAAGGAATCCAGCCACGGGCACCGACCGGACGAATGCTCCCACCGACGCAGGAGCAGGTCCAGCCGATCCAGGAAAAAAGAAGAAAATCTTAGAGTGGAGAGAAAGGTGCTGGTGCCTCCAGAGCGATGTAGTCAAGCCAATCCACTGTGTGGGGATCTTTAACCACCTCAATGAAGAGGGCTTGACTGGCCTCGGAGGAGATTACGGCACAACAGAGAGCTAAACCCGTGTCACACACACAAAAAAAGATATTGGTTAAAAAAAGCTGTCTTATTCTCCGAGATGCTGTCACAACCGAACATGGGTACGAGGATATCGGTGTGCCAGGATTACACATACACAAAGTGCAGAGGTGTGGAAGTGTTGCTTTTGAACAATGTATCAGTAGACGACACCCAGTAGGATGAGGTGGGAAGACTTCACCCAGCTGCAGGAGTTCAGAGGCTAACGGTCTGCCCTGGGGCAGGCAGCCAGCGATGCACAGAATCCTGGAGCCAAGATGAAGAGTGTCCAGAATCAACCAATCAGGCAAGGTCTTCTTGAAACAAGAAGATCAGTGCAGGTTTCCTTCAACAAACTCAGTAAAAGCCTCTCCCAGCACGGGGATCGCAAGGCAACCAATCAGGAGCAAGCAAAGCTAAGCAGCCAATCGGGAGCAGGTGCGTCTGTCCAGTGCGGAAGCTAGCAGAGGAATGTTGAACCGGAGCAAAGGCAAGAAGACTGGCGGTAATATAGGCGTCAGTGGATAGGAACATGTAGCAGACGAGAGCATAGTCACTGGTAAGTGGAATTCCCCAGTGGAAGTAGGTCCTACCCAAAGGGATGGGTTAGTTGTAGTAGCCGTAAAGAAGGTCTTGTAGATGTCCTCCGAACCAAGATTCCATGATGTTGCTGTGTCTGACAAGTTGTGCAAGAAAGGTATAAAATACCGACAAGATGGAAGTGCTCTCAACACCAACTCCAAGGTTGAGGGACTGATTACCTCATCTTCTGTATATGGTTCTACTGTCTTCCAATTATGTCCTAGAATCTGTATTGATAAAGCCACTGGATATCGAAACGTCAACAATAAAGATAACCAGATGTTGCATATGTGTGTTAACTTTCATGTTGTCGGTATTGTATACCTTTCTTGCACAAAAATAAACAGTTTTCCAGTAACTTGGTGTTAGGTTACAGGTTATCTACCTATGTTTTATTGTTTATTGTGTATATACATATGCAACTTCGCGTCTCAGGCAAACATGTTTAGTGTGCTGAAGCCTAGCTCTTGGAATAGTGAGTTGTTTCATGACTGCAAACTCCCAGTAATAGTATATATACTTGAACTTATTTTAAATTTTGTTACAAAGTCGTATTTTGTGTGTAAATAAAAATGTCCTGTCAATACATTTTTGTTAGAGAATTGAGGACAAGGTTGGACAGCCCCTTTGACTGACGTCACCCAATATTGCATCAGCTGGAGGAGGTGACGTGTAGGCTGAGGGACGAGTGTTAGTCTGCGTCTTGACTCCATTGATGAGACTGATTCTTGTCTCTTATGCCATCAGGACAATCTTGTGTTTCCCTCTGCTATTGATTATAGTTGCTCCGCCGATTTAATGATCATAATTGGAATATTTGAACTAATTTTAAATTCTAACTTATTTAAGTTAGGATTTTAAATTAGGAGAGTGTTAATAATAAGTTAGGAGTTTTGCCATTACTGCTGCTACACATAAATAAAAACTAATAAATTTTAATTTTAAATAGCTTGATAGTTCTTTTAAACTGGAATTAAAATTCGTTTTGCGTGCTTATTTATAAACACCTCTTCAGGCTTTTTTTTTTTTAAATAAACCTCTCTTAACACAGGTTTATGCTTGATAGTTTAACTTCCTTCACATCACTTATTGGCGTCATCAATGGTAATTACAAGAAACTTCAGTTTCACATATTTAATATTAAAATTAACAGTGCAAAACAGATATCAGCATACAGATCTGTTTTAATTTTTGCCTCATGAAATTAAGGTACTGAAATTTAACATAGTATTTTGTAACATAAAGCAAATGCCTCTATGATCTCTTCCTCTGGTAACAGTAGTAATAAATACAGTTTTTTACGACTTATCCTGTGGAACATATTATGGAAGCTTTAAGTCTCTGAATTAATCATAGGAACGTCAAGAAATAAATCTCCCCGATTATTACTCTTACAGTTTATGCAGAGTTCCTACGGTTGTTCGGTATTCCAAGGAGTCTTGCAACTCTCCATCAAGAACGTAACTTAAGGTTGCTTAATTTACTTAATACAGATTTTTTCTTTCTAATTATCTAATTTCAATTAATTTTTTTCTGTGATTTAAACAGTATTTGAAACCTGAACACAGTGTTTGTATTGACTTTTGCCTCAAAAGATAAAAACAACAAAAATATATAATGTACTGTACTATAGGGTATAAAACTCTACTTAGTTTGCAAAATTGGTAAGATATACAATGTTCTAGGTGACATAAGATGATAGATAAAGGTCTAGATAATTCTGTGACTACCAGTTTTTGAGTGAATCAATATATTCCACAATAAAAACAAAACGGTAAGGAATATCGCAAATCTCAGTTACCAATGAGTAGAACCAGAATTCTTCAATAATGTGTGCAAAACTCAAGACAATCCGTAAAGAAGTTTTCGCAAAACGAGTATCGAAATATCAGTAACTTATTCCTAAGAACAAGAGACATTACGTTTCCTGTTAAACTCGACGGTCACGGCGCGCCAACTTCAGCGCACTGAACAACTATGTTGTGTATTTGGAAAGAAGCATTCATAAAAGTCGTAATTTATGGAGTAAAAAAAACACGAGTTGGCATCATGTCATCTTGATGACAGCAAGAACAAAAAAAATTACATTTTGTCAGAATTATACACTATTTCTCTGTAAGAAAACGTTTTTTTTTTTTCAAAATTTTTCGTTTTTTTTTCTTTCTATGAATTCCTTCCTCCCCTTTAATGTAATCTTTTCAAGAGGATCCAGCTGAAAAGGAAGCCATATCTCTTCCATCCTCCACTACGGCTCATATGTTGGGTCAGAGTTCACTCAGACTCCTATCCTATAATTGGCTGACATAACAACAATTTTCATTGAGTCATAGTTATGAAGACGTGATGTCTCTTGGGAGTCAACAGTATACCTTGTCTGGACTTGTCATAGGATCCAGGTGTTAGGCAGGTGTTGTGGTGTGATCCATCTGCAGTAAATTGAATAGTAAGTGTTAATACCAATTATAATTCGTGTAGCCAGGAAGCCTAAACCTATACAGTCCACAGCATTAATTCACCAGAGTAGCTGGTTTTAATATTATAATTATTAATTTAATGTCAGGTCTAGCTTTTTGTGAGAATGGTAAGGAGTGGGCATCGAGGGAGTGACAGTTCAGTGACATGCTGTGACTTAAGTCCCACTTACCTCACCCAAATAACTTGCAGGTAATAATTTAGGAAATGCCCTGTGACCCTACTGCAGGTGATTTGCTCATAACAACAATAATAATTCACAAAGCTAGCTTTATTTAATAAAACTCGGAAACTGAATTTTACGCAGCTCAAAGTGAGCGCAAACTTTTATATTAATGAAGCCTCGAACAGTAAAAGTTTAAAACTGATCAGAAAAAGCTTTCTCCAGTAATTGATTTGATTCCAACTATTCCATTTTTTTCCCCAGTTACAGAAACCTTTCAACTCTGCCGCTGCTCGAGCTAAACTCTTGGGTTCTTATTCTTCTTATAGAATGCATTATCAATAATATTTTGAAGCTAATCAGAATAAGAATTCTTTAGTTATTGAATAAAACTTAACACGTCAATATTTTTAATAAAACTGGCATATTTGTCATATGCCACTAAACAGCAGTATGATCCTTGTGTTCAGGAAACCACACAGCGTTGAAAATTTTTAGGAGATCATATGAGTCGGTCTTCATATATGGGAAGGATTCCAGTCATTCAACTTATTTCACAGAAACCAATTTCATTAATAACATGTACACATAATAACTTACACAAGCCTAATTCAACAGATTGTTTCCTTCCAGGAAAATTCATCAGCACTAAAAGTTTGAACAGTAACAAAAAATTTATTTTCCAGTTATTGCACGGAATGTCCCCCCCACCCCCATCCCCAGAAAAAATAAATAAATTGCGCCTACACAGCCTAAACCCATGAAATCATCTATCCATTTCATATACTGCATCAGCCATTGACGACTGAAGAGGCTCCCAACTGTTATATTTTATTCAGAGGAAAGTGCAAACTCGTAGTCTCATATTATACAGCGCCTGTGGAATGGGAGGTATTTAAATTCGACCGTTCCATGAGGAAGATAAGCCCAGCTTCTTGGATCAAGAGCGCTCTCATCATCATCAGGAAAAAAATGCAATAAAATAAGATAAAAAGAAAAGATAAGATAAAATAAGATAAAATAAAATAAAAAAATGGGAAAATTGCACCTAGATACTCCATTACTATACCAACCTTCATTAAAAGAGGATAAACGAGCATTGAAATTATAAAGGCGATCAGATGAGGATGTCTCTCCTTATCTCACAGACAAAAATCTGAGAATAGCCTATGTAACATTGTGTAAAGTGTACCCACGGATGCAAATAATTCCATGAATTTTGTCCAATCGTTATAGTTTTTAACGATTATGCAAATAATTCCGTGAATTTTGCATAATCGTTAAAAATGTGAAGGCTACTGAATAAGGGGTAATAAACGGAAATTTGTGAGAATGATCCGAAAAAAGGAAAATCTCCGCAAGAAAATCTTAAAATACCATAAAACAACGAATTCTTATTTTCCTTCAGTTCACATTCCTGATTCTCATTCTATTAAGAGAAAATATTTTATTTCGAATTATTTTTAAAAATCGAAAAGCAATCGAAATGGCACACACACACACATAGCAAAAAATTAATACACGAATATTTTGTATTAAGATAATCTCCATTTCGGGTTAAAACTGATTAAATGAGTCATTCACTAGTTATTACTTGGGAAACAATATTCTTCATAAAACCGGCAAATTGATATTTACACATCTCATTGCGAGTAACAATCTGTGGTTTAGTAAAACCCTCCATTGATAAAAAGACTTTCTTTAATAATTGATTTAATTCTAACAATTCCAAGTTTTAAACTATTTCTGGAATATTTTGAACGTGCACCTGCTCGGAATACGAATATTTATATTTATTCAATAAAACTTGCAAATTGGGATTAATACCATCCATTTGCAGCGTGAGATTTGTGTTCAGGAATCCACACCAATGCCGTGAAAATTTAGTAACTTATATGAGCCATTCTCTAATTATCGTACTGATTACAACGATTCCTAGAGCTGATGCATCTTAGAGCCAGCTCTAAGATGCATCAGCCATTGCACATAGAAGATGCTGAAAATGGTGTAATAATACTGATATGTTGGTGAGTAGGACACATGTTTTTGAGAACACCTACATCACAACGAAATGATAAAAACACTCTTTATAAGGAAGTGCCACCTGCCCTGCGCAGAATGCCCTCGCTGGAACTTCATTCTTTCATTCAATATATTAAAAACCTCACCGATTCCAATAGTGACAGCTGCCCCGTCATTTAAAAATGCATAACACAAACAACACCTAAATATTGTTAAGAAAAAAATTCCGACTCAAGGAGCACTAGATAGACATCCTCCTCACTCTGTTGCTGGTCCATGGGAGAGCTCTGGTCCATGGGAGAGCTCTGGTCCATGGGAGAGCTCTGGTCCATGGGAGAGCTCTGCTCAAGTGCGATCTTCCCGGCATTTTTGAAAAACGCCTTGGAATAACCAATAATTTTTAAAGGGGTGGCCTGGTAAGCCAAGGGAAGGCTTCGGTCGGATGACCAAAAGCTTCAGTAGGGGGTCATCATATGACTAAGACCCGAGTCAAGAAACACTTGTCCTGTTTCCTGACAAACTTTACCTAACTGAGCCTCAGTCAAATTATAAAAATTACCTTAATATTATTTTACCAGCTGACCTTCATAAGCTACTTAAATATACAACTTATTTTATAATGATTCAGTGCCGAATAATAATAATTTACATTAACTAATTATACACTAATTAATTAATCACACACTGATTAATTAATTATGCATTAATTAACCACACCCACTCGCACCTCCAATAAAGCAGAATAACTTAACATAAACACGCACAAAATAATGCAATTACATTTCAAAATATTTAACCCTATGCAGTCTCCTTATTGCTTAACAGTACTAGAAAAGTTTCAGAGAATAGTGAATAATGCATTGAGCAGATCATAAACCTGTTGACTAGCAAACAATTCAGTTCCTGACACAGGATAGAGGCACTAGCAGTACTTGCGTTGAATGGGCTTCACCTTAAATAATAATAATAATAATAATAATAATAATAATAATAATAATAATAATAATAATAATAATAATAATCAGTACCTGCTTAACAAAATCTTGTAAATAGAACTTTACTAGATGTGTTTCGGTTGCTGTACAATGCTCAGAACCGTGAGGAGCTGCTACTCAACTCACTCTAGATAACTGTTTCAATTCACTTAAGAGATCTCGGGGCCGGAGATAAACACACACCTTAAAAAATCCAGAAACTTCGGATTAACATCCTAGTGAAACCTCGTGAGGTTGTTCAACAGCTTCCCACCAGCCATAACAGGAATTGCCAATAGACCCCTGGTTGTCTTCAAAAGGGAGCCGGACAGATACCTAAAGTCAGTGCCGGATCAACCGGGCTGTGGTTCGTACGTTGGCCTACATAAGGCCAGAAGAAACAGCCTAGTTAATCAGGCATTGATTAACCGGGAGGCCTGATTCATGGACGGACCCCGGGGGCGTTGATCCCCAGAATACTCTCCAGGTAAAAGCTGAAAATGAGTCTTGTAATATGAAACTAGGTTGGTAATGTCCGTAGAGTTTTCACCGTTTTGGGGACCCAGTGACGAGGCAACCGCCTTTGTAATTTTTTAGGATAATAATCACTCTCCATAGCAGTGTACTAACGAATATAAGTAGATAGATATGTTATCCACATGCTTCTCTTTTACCCTCTTACCTTTGTGTCTTATGTATGATTTTTCTCACATACTCCTCTCACATATTCTCACATACATCTTAGAGAGACTAGTACCGAACTTGCGCACGAAAATCACTCACAACGAAAGCAAAAGACTCGGCAGACGATGCAACATCCCCCCAGTGAAAAGCAGGGGTGTCACTAGTACGTTAATAGACAATACAATAAGTGTCAGGGGCCCGAGACTGTTCAACTGCCTCCAAGCGTACATAAGGGGGATTACCAACAGATCCCTGGCAGTCTTCAAGCTGGCACTGGAGAAGCACCTAAAGTCGGTACCTGACCAGCCAGGCTGTGGCTCGTACGTTGGATTGCGTGCAGCCAGCAGTAACAGCCTGGTTGATCAGGCTCTGATCCACCAAGAGGCCTGGTCACAGACCGGGCCGCGGGGGCGTTGACCCCCCGGAACTCTCTCCAGGTAAACTCCAGGATAAACAAAATTTCTAAAAATTCCTTTACCTCAGTGCATGAGATAGGCAATTTGTATTATTGTTGATCTCCGGTTAGTAGTTTATAAAGCTACCCTTTGTTCCTACTTCTCTGGTGTGCCATATCCTACTGTGTAATTACAACTCAACTTTTTCTATGTCACATTGTGGAGTTGAATAATTTAAAGGTTCGTAATTATTAGTGGCAATACAGTTCTGCTCTTTTAAACAGCAGTTTTAAAGATTTTTTAGGGAGTCCAATAGGAAAGTTCATATATTTTTTTCCTTTGCTTCCTGTGTATTATGTCACAGTTCTGAGCTGTTACCAGTATTATGTTGTAACAGCGTCTGTGATAATAATAATAATTACAGTATTATTTCTGCTTTGCACTAAATGTTAATCTCTATCTGTGTTTTTTTTGCTCCAACTATACTTCATTGATATTTTTATTATGCTAATAGACAATATTCAGTGCACTTCAAATTTTGTAAAACTGTCAAGCTGCTCTCTCTCTCTCTCTCTCTCTCTCTCTCTCTCTCTCTCTCTCTCTCTCTCTCTCTCTCTCTCTCTCTCTCTCTCTCTCTGTCTATCTATCTATCTATTTATCTATCTATCTATCTATCTATCTGTCTCTCAGTTGTAATACTTGTAACGCTCCTCTTATAGGGCATCGGGTTTTCCCCAATGTTGGTTGGTGGTGTAACCTTTGTTAGTAAATGTCCCGTGGGTAGAGACCCTCTGCCAGCCTTCCCCCTGAAGTGCTGGACATACATGGTGACGTTATTGAGGAGCACATTGCTGTAAGCGTTGTAAACAATTCTGGCAACGAAACAGCGAGAAGTGAGACTAAGAAACGAGACAGGGCTAGTGTGCCGACTCAGCCAGACTCATATGATTTTTAGTTAAAATAAATCTTCCAGTCCTTGGTGCACACAGGGTGCGACAAGCCTTTTCTTTAAGGTATGAAAGTATTAGGTGAAACTCTCCCGACAACACCTTGCTTCTTGCTAAGTGTGCCTGGCTAATGGAAGCAACAAAGAAACATGCTATGACGAAGATCTAATTCAGAAACAATTTACACCGTTATGTGTTAGTAGAACAGAATGATGATGTGATGAATGACCTGCTTAATGTAGCTTATGGAGGCATCAAGCTGCTCTTCCCTCCATCAAAAACTCAACACATTAATAATGGGTCACCATAGTAATATTTGTATATCCTCTACCTGGTCCCTCATATTTCACTCAAAGTGAGCAAATCATTAAACCTAAAAGCCTTAAAAGAAGGACCAAATCATTGGTAGATGTACGTTGAGGGGGCTAATGCACCTCCCTGTTGAGGTGCATTACCCCCTCAGCGTAGGCGTTATAAATGCCAGTAAACTGCGAAATAGACTGCGACTGCCAGTAGACTGCGAAATACTCCATTCTTGGTTGGAAGTGTGCCGTAAACATTCCACTAAAGAATGCACAGTAGAGCTTGATAGTCCGATTGGGAAAGGCCGGAAATTTAAATGAAATAACCGTAAAAATAATGGGGTTCAATTTTGGCATGTGTACTATAAATGGAACCTAAGCAACCTTCGAGCCAAACCAGACAACAGTTCTTTAATAATAACCCAGGATGAGACCAGCAATAATATCACTGCCACACCTGCGACCCCACTTCTAGAAAGTATGGGCGGGGCAGCCTTTCCACTCTTCCCATGCAAAGGTTACTGATGGAACCAAACTGCCTTCCGCTACACCAGCTGTGGAGGAGCTAGTCACACCTGCTAGCACACACGGAGCCACTGATCTGTCACCAGTCACATATGTGACTACATCTGAATGTTTAGATGAGGCTGTCACTCTGTCATACAGGACCCAATAGTTAGACGGCCGCCATATTTGTGATCCCATCGGAAGTTAGGGATGGAGTAATCCCACAAGTATTATGAAGTGTGAATAATGAGGCATCAATGCCAGAGGCATTGTTGTGGTAGGTGCTGAAGAAAGGCTCAGCTTAGAAGTACATTTATATGGAAAAGTATCTGACTCACTTGACGTTTCGAAAGTCATAACAATCTTGCATTAAAAAATGACGATCTCAAATAGATACTGACAGATTATATAAAGGTAGGTAGTCAGAATGGTGCCTTCGAACAGAGATGATCCCACAATTCAGACGGTCTGTATTGAGTTTCAAATCATTTATGATAAAGAATCCAATGATTCTTGGCTGCAAGCGTTGTCTAGGAAAGTGTTGGTGAAATCCCGGGAAATGATTAGAGAAAATCGTTATGAAAATAATGTTTAGCTATATTATTTGCACTTAGGGTTGTAGAAGCAAGGCTAAAAATGACCCTAGAGACGCCAAAGTTCTCAGTCCCATGCTATTCAGTGTTTTGTCACCTAAACATACATATATTCATGATCCATTAGACAGGGTATTAAAAGATGTGTACCATTTTTAACAAAGAACAAACAATTTGAAATCACCCAAGACACCTTCATATCTTTATCTAAAACAAAGATATTGACAAGCAAACGACCTTCCCCGCCAATTTCTTTGCAGGGTGAAAACGTCAGCTACGTTAATAACTTACAAGGTTATTGGTGTAAATATACTCTTTAATAAATCCATCATGCCATAAATAATAAAAATTCAAAGATAGTCTAAATGCTCTCAGAGCTGTTGATGGATACAGCCCTAACTATGGTGCTAATGTAAAAACAGTTGGAATGATGGTCATAGCCAAAATTAGATCCTCAATTGATTATGCTTCATACATGTTGATATTAGCTAAGAAAATTCTCCAGCCCTTGGAGTTAATGCAGAATGAAACCCTCAGAATTATTCTTGGCTGTCCTAAAACTACGAAGATTATTAATGTGAGGAAGGAACTTGGTGTTTCAGGTATCAGTGCTAGGATTATTAAGATTTACACTATGCTTGGTATTGAAATATTAAGAAACGAACCACACATTGTCACTGCAAATTTTACTATATGTCTAGAAGTAAATAAACAAAGAACTAAATGGATTGTGAAAACATGTAGTTATATTAAGTTTTTATAACCTTCACGATCTATTTCACTGTAGACAACAAAAACATTTCACCCCTCATTAACTATCACACACCAAAAGCTCCTCCTAAGGAGATCATCATTTGTAATTCCTTCCTAAAATTACTTACAAAGGCTCAAGAAGAAATTTCTCGCTTAAGTGTTAGTAATAACATATCACAGATTGTATTCCTTGACGGATCTAAGCAAGTCTACTGGCAAGGCTGAACTACTCTTATTGCCACCTTCATAGAGAAGATTAATAGGAACTGTGTTGAGTTAATCATATGAATTAACAACAGGGCGTCTACACTTCAAACTGAATTTTTTGTAATCCTAATATTACTGAGTCTATGTCATCACTGAAGACTCTTGACTCAACAAGACCACTGGAGAAGCCAGTTATAGATACTTGAAAATCAGAAAAACTGGAATTAATATACAAATTTTATGGACCGCATCACACACTGAAATATTCATGATAAAGTTGATAAATTAGCTGAATTAGATAGTCAGAAGGAAAATGTAGGATATAACTTTTGCATATTTGTGTCTAGAAAATGTTATAATATTAGGAGAGAAGTAAATAAAGATACTGAATGTTATATGACTGCAGTTACAGTAGAAACCTGGGTAGACCTTTCACTCGGTATGATGACATGAACGCAGACAAGAATGTTTATGGAGCAACTTGCAATGTGGACAAACTGACGTCGTAGTAGAGATGTTTGGCTTGGTTTCAAGTGTTGCAGTAGTGATGTTTGGCTTGGTTTCAAGTGTTGCAGTAGTGATGTTTGGCTTGGTTTCAAGTGTTGTAGTAGAGATGTTTGGCTTGGTTTCAAGTGTTGCAGTAGTGATGTTTGGCTTGGTTTCAAGTGTTGTAGTAGAGATGTTTGGCTTGGTTTCAAGTGTTGCAGTAGAGATGTTTGGCTTGGTTTCAAGTGTTGTAGTAGAGATGTTTGGCTTGGTTTCAAGTGTTGTAGTAGAGATGTTTGGCTTGGTTTCAAGTGTTGCAGTAGTGATGTTTGGCTTGGTTTCAAGTGTTGCAGTAGTGATGTTTGGCTTGGTTTCAAGTGTTGTAGTAGAGATGTTTGGCTTGGTTTCAAGTGTTGCAGTAGTGATGTTTGGCTTGGTTTCAAGTGTTGTAGTAGAGATGTTTGGCTTGGTTTCAAGTGTTGCAGTAGAGATGTTTGGCTTGGTTTCAAGTGTTGCAGTAGAGATGTTTGGCTTGGTTTCAAGTGTTGTAGTAGAGATGTTTGGCTTGGTTTCAAGTGTTGTAGTAGAGATCTTTGGCTTGGTTTCAAGTGTTGTAGTAGAGATCTTTGGCTTGGTTTCAAGTGTTGTAGTAGAGATCTTTGGCTTGGTTTCAAGTGTTGCAGTAGAGATGTTTGGCTTGGTTTCAAGTGTTGCAGTAGAGATGTTTGGCTTGGTTTCAAGTGTTGTAGTAGTGATGTTTGGCTTGGTTTCAAGTGTTGTAGTAGAGATGTTTGGCTTGGTTTCAAGTGTTGTAGTAGTGATGTTTGGCTTGGTTTCAAGTGTTGTAGTAGAGATGTTTGGCTTGGTTTCAAGTGTTGTAGTAGAGATCTTTGGCTTGGTTTCAAGTGTTGCAGTAGAGATGTTTGGCTTGGTTTCAAGTGTTGTAGTAGAGATGTTTGGCTTGGTTTCAAGTGTTGTAGTAGAGATGTTTGGCTTGGTTTCAAGTGCTGTAGTAGAGATCTTTGGCTTGGTTTCAAGTGTTGCAGTAGTGATGTTTGGCTTGGTTTCAAGTGTTGTAGTAGAGATGTTTGGCTTGGTTTCAAGTGTTGTAGTAGAGATGTTTGGCTTGGTTTCAAGTGTTGTAGTAGAGATGTTTGGCTTGGTTTCAAGTGTTGTAGTAGAGATCTTTGGCTTGGTTTCAAGTGTTGCAGTAGTGATGTTTGGCTTGGTTTCAAGTGTTGTAGTAGAGATGTTTGGCTTGGTTTCAATTGTTGCAGTAGAGATATTTGGCTTGGTTTCAAGTGTTGCAGTAGAGATGTTTGGCTTGGTTTCAAGTGTTGTAGTAGAGATGTTTGGCTTGGTTTCAAGTGTTGTAGTAGAGATGTTTGGCTTGGTTTCAAGTGTTGTAGTAGAGATGCTTGGCTTGGTTTCAAGTGTTGCAGTAGAGATGTTTGGCTTGGTTTCAGGTGTTGTAGAAGAGATGTTTGGCTTGGTTTCAAGTGTTGTAGTAGAGATGTTTGGCTTGGTTTCAAGTGTTGTAGAAGAGATGTTTGGCTTGGTTTCAAGTGTTGTAGAAGAGATGTTTGGCTTGTTTTCAAGTGTTGTAGTGGAGATGTTTGGCTTGGTTTCAAGTGTTGTAGAAGAGATGTTTGGCTTGGTTTCAAGTGTTGTAGTAGAGATGTTTGGCTTGGTTTCAAGTGTTGTAGTAGAGATGTTTGGCTTGGCTTCAAGTGTTGCAGTAGAGATCTTTGGCTTGGCTTCAAGTGTTGCAGTAGAGATCTTTGGCTTGGCTTCAAGTGTTGCAGTAGAGATCTTTGGCTTGGCTTCAAGTGTTGCAGTAGAGATCTTTGGCTTGGCTTCAAGCACAGAACTTTTGACAGACGATCAAATTAAATGCAATGATTTGGTCAGGTTTAGGATCACTATCTTGAACAGACTCTGCTTAATATGCAAAAATGAATATAGAAATAGACATTATAATAACCAATATGATATGTCATGTATCTTATTATTGAAAATAAGATACCAGAGATATTAAGCAAATATCCTACAGTTGCTTGCAACAGATAAATGAATAGTAGATATAAACAGAGATATACTCCTGTTAACACTTTAGGGGTCTAGTTATTATATTTTTTTGTAATTATATGCACTTGCGCTGCCGTCCATAGGATAGCTGTGGCCTGCACACTAAACTAGTTGCTTAGCCTGTAAAATCTAAAATCTAATGAGAGATGGTTATTCTGATGGAACAAATCCATGAAGCTCCTGTAGCCGGATCAGCCGGGCTGTGGCTCGTACGTTGGACTGCGTGCGGCCAGCAATAACAGCCTAGTTGATCAGGCCCTGATCCATCGAGAGGCCTGGTCATGGACCGGGCCGCGGGGGCGTTGATCCCAGGAATAACCTCCAGGTAATAAACTCGTAATAGAATACATAATGGAATCCTCATTACCATATGAAGTCTCCCAGCTCAGGCTGGAAAGTTTCAACACCTTGTAGGTAGGATCCCATCCTACATAATGGGATATAACACGGAAACACACTTGACTTTATTCCCACTGTGTGACTGACATAATGGAATAAGGAACCAAGACACTTTTGTTGTATCCAGTTTTGGTAAATAAAAAGAGAAGAGATATAATCTGTTTCTTCTGTCACTGAAATCAAATTAACTCAGTATTGTAAAGCTTATTAGTTGTTTTTCTTTGTAAACAGATGAGGTAGAACAAAGAATTTAAAAATATATATATGAAATTATAAATAGGATTATTTTTCAGTAATAATTATTGGATATAAAATGAAGATCATTATTTTTTGATCAGCTAAAACATCAAAAGTTTGATCAAAACAACTATACACATGTAATCCCACAGAAACCCTGGATGAAAACGAGATCAAAACAACTATACACATGTAATCCCATAGAAACCCTGGATGAAAACGAGATCAAAAACTCTATACACATGTAATCCCATAGAAACCCTGGATGAAAACGAGATCAAAACAACTATACACATGTAATCCCATAGAAACCCTGGATGAAAACGAGATCAAAACAACTATACACATGTAATCCCACAGAAACCCTGGATGAAAACGAGATCAAAACAACTATACACATGTAATCCCATAGAAACCCTGGATGAAAACGAGATCAAAAAAACTATACACATGTAATCCCATAGAAACCCTGGATGAAAACGAGATCAAAACAACTATACACATGTAATCCCACAGAAACCCTGGAGGAAAACGAGATCAAAACAACTATACACATGTAATCCCACAGAAACCCTGGATGAAAACGAGATCAAAACAACTATACACATGTAATCCCACAGAAACCCTGGATGAAAACGAGATCAAAACAACTATACACATGTAATCCCATATAAACCCTGGATGAAAACGAGATCAAAACAACTATACACATGTAATCCCATAGAAACCCTGGATGAAAACGAGATCAAAACAACTATACACATGTAATCCCATAGAAACCCTGGATGAAAACGAGATCAAAACAACTATACACATGTAATCCCACAGAAACCCTGGATGAAAACGAGATCAAAACAACTATACACATGTAATCCCACAGAAACCCTGGATGAAAACGAGATCAAAACAACTATACACATGTAATCCCACAGAAACCCTGGATGAAAACGAGATCAAAACAACTATACACATGTAATCCCACAGAAACCCTGGATGAAAACGAGATCAAAACAACTATACACATGTAATCCCATAGAAACCCTGGATGAAAACGAGATCAAAACAACTATACACATGTAATCCCACAGAAACCCTGGATGAAAACGAGATCAAAACAACTATACACATGTAATCCCATAGAAACCCTGGATGAAAACGAGATCAAAACAACTATACACATGTAATCCCATAGAAACCCTGGATGAAAACGAGATCAAAACAACTATACACATGTAATCCCATAGAAACTCTGGATGAAAACGAGATCAAAACAACTATACACATGTAATCCCATAGAAACCCTGGATGAAAACGAGATCAAAACAACTATACACATGTAATCCCCTCGAAACCCTGGATGAGAAACCCTGGATGAAAACGAGATCAAAACAACTATACACATGTAATCCCACAGAAACCCTGGATGAAAACGAGATCAAAACAACTATACACATGTAATCCCACAGAAACCCTGGATGAAAACGAGATCAAAACAACTATACACATGTAATCCCACAGAAACCCTGGATGAAAACGAGATCAAAACAACTATACACATGTAATCCCATATAAACCCTGGATGAAAACGAGATCAAAACAACTATACACATGTAATCCCATAGAAACCCTGGATGAAAACGAGATCAAAACAACTATACACATGTAATCCCACAGAAACCCTGGATGAAAACGAGATCAAAACAACTATACACATGTAATCCCACAGAAACCCTGGATGAAAACGAGATCAAAACAACTATACACATGTAATCCCACAGAAACCCTGGATGAAAACGAGATCAAAACAACTATACACATGTAATCCCACAGAAACCCTGGATGAAAACGAGATCAAAACAACTATACACATGTAATCCCATAGAAACCCTGGATGAAAACGAGATCAAAACAACTATACACATGTAATCCCACAGAAACCCTGGATGAAAACGAGATCAAAACAACTATACACATGTAATCCCATAGAAACCCTGGATGAAAACGAGATCAAAACAACTATACACATGTAATCCCATAGAAACCCTGGATGAAAACGAGATAAAAACAACTATACACATGTAATCCCACAGAAACCCTGGATGAAAACGAGATCAAAACAACTATACACATGTAATCCCACAGAAACCCTGGATGAAAACGAGATCAAAACAACTATACACATGTAATCCCACAGAAACCCTGGATGAAAACGAGATCAAAACAACTATACACATGTAATCCCATAGAAACCCTGGATGAAAACGAGATCAAAACAACTATACACATGTAATCCCACAGAAACCCTGGATGAAAACGAGATCAAAACAACTATACACATGTAATCCCATAGAAACCCTGGATGAAAACGAGATCAAAACAACTATACACATGTAATCCCATAGAAACCCTGGATGAAAACGAGATCAAAACAACTATACACATGTAATCCCATAGAAACCCTGGATGAAAACGAGATCAAAACAACTATACACATGTAATCCCATAGAAACCCTGGATGAAAACGAGATCAAAACAACTATACACATGTAATCCCACAGAAACCCTGGATGAAAACGAGATCAAAACAACTATACACATGTAATCCCACAGAAACCCTGGATGAAAACGAGATCAAAACAACTAAACACATGTAATCCCACAGAAACCCTGGATGAAAACGAGATCAAAACAACTATACACATGTAATCCCACAGAAACCCTGGATGAAAACGAGATCAAAACAACTATACACATGTAATCCCATAGAAACCCTGGATGAAAACGAGATCAAAACAACTATACACATGTAATCCCACAGAAACCCTGGATGAAAACGAGATCAAAACAACTATACACATGTAATCCCACAGAAACCCTGGATGAAAACGAGATCAAAACAACTATACACATGTAATCCCACAAAAACCCTGGATGAAAACGAGATCAAAACAACTATACACATGTAATCCCACAGAAACCCTGGATGAAAACGAGATCAAAACAACTATACACATGTAATCCCACAAAAACCCTGGATGAAAACGAGATCAAAACAACTATACACATGTAATCCCACAGAAACCCTGGATGAAAACGAGATCAAAACAACTATACACATGTAATCCCACAGAAACCCTGGATGAAAACGAGATCAAAACAACTATACACATGTAATCCCATAGAAACCCTGGATGAAAACGAGATCAAAAAAACTATACACATGTAATCCCATAGAAACCCTGGATGAAAACGAGATCAAAACAACTATACACATGTAATCCCATAGAAACCCTGGATGAAAACGAGATCAAAACAACTATACACATGTAATCCCACAGAAACCCTGGATGAAAACGAGATCAAAACAACTATACACATGTAATCCCATAGAAACCCTGGATGAAAACGAGATCAAAAAAACTATACACATGTAATCCCATAGAAACCCTGGATGAAAACGAGATCAAAACAACTATACACATGTAATCCCACAGAAACCCTGGAGGAAAACGAGATCAAAACAACTATACACATGTAATCCCACAGAAACCCTGGATGAAAACGAGATCAAAACAACTATACACATGTAATCCCACAGAAACCCTGGATGAAAACGAGATCAAAACAACTATACACATGTAATCCCATATAAACCCTGGATGAAAACGAGATCAAAACAACTATACACATGTAATCCCATAGAAACCCTGGATGAAAACGAGATCAAAACAACTATACACATGTAATCCCATAGAAACCCTGGATGAAAACGAGATCAAAACAACTATACACATGTAATCCCACAGAAACCCTGGATGAAAACGAGATCAAAACAACTATACACATGTAATCCCACAGAAACCCTGGATGAAAACGAGATCAAAACAACTATACACATGTAATCCCACAGAAACCCTGGATGAAAACGAGATCAAAACAACTATACACATGTAATCCCATAGAAACCCTGGATGAAAACGAGATCAAAACAACTATACACATGTAATCCCATAGAAACCCTGGATGAAAACGAGATCAAAACAACTATACACATGTAATCCCATAGAAACCCTGGATGAAAACGAGATCAAAACAACTATACACATGTAATCCCATAGAAACCCTGGATGAAAACGAGATAAAAACAACTATACACATGTAATCCCACAGAAACCCTGGATGAAAACGAGATCAAAACAACTATACACATGTAATCCCACAGAAACCCTGGATGAAAACGAGATCAAAACAACTATACACATGTAATCCCACAGAAACCCTGGATGAAAACGAGATCAAAACAACTATACACATGTAATCCCATAGAAACCCTGGATGAAAACGAGATCAAAACAACTATACACATGTAATCCCACAGAAACCCTGGATGAAAACGAGATCAAAACAACTATACACATGTAATCCCATAGAAACCCTGGATGAAAACGAGATCAAAACAACTATACACATGTAATCCCATAGAAACCCTGGATGAAAACGAGATCAAAACAACTATACACATGTAATCCCATAGAAACTCTGGATGAAAACGAGATCAAAACAACTATACACATGTAATCCCATAGAAACCCTGGATGAAAACGAGATCAAAACAACTATACACATGTAATCCCATAGAAACCCTGGATGAAAACGAGATCAAAACAACTATACACATGTAATCCCATAGAAACCCTGGATGAAAACGAGATCAAAACAACTATACACATGTAATCCCACAGAAACCCTGGATGAAAACGAGATCAAAACAACTATACACATGTAATCCCACAGAAACCCTGGATGAAAACGAGATCAAAACAACTATACACATGTAATCCCACAGAAACCCTGGATGAAAACGAGATCAAAACAACTATACACATGTAATCCCACAGAAACCCTGGATGAAAACGAGATCAAAACAACTATACACATGTAATCCCATAGAAACCCTGGATGAAAACGAGATCAAAACAACTATACACATGTAATCCCATAGAAACCCTGGATGAAAACAAGATCAAAACAACTATACACATGTAATCCCATAGAAACTCTGGATGAAAACGAGATCAAAACAACTATACACATGTAATCCCATAGAAACCCTGGATGAAAACGAGATCAAAACAACTATACACATGTAATCCCATAGAAACCCTGGATGAAAACGAGATCAAAACAACTATACACATGTAATCCCATAGAAACCCTGGATGAAAACGAGATCAAAACAACTATACACATGTAATCCCACAGAAACCCTGGATGAAAACGAGATCAAAACAACTATACACATGTAATCCCACAGAAACCCTGGATGAAAACGAGATCAAAACAACTAAACACATGTAATCCCACAGAAACCCTGGATGAAAACGAGATCAAAACAACTATACACATGTAATCCCACAGAAACCCTGGATGAAAACGAGATCAAAACAACTATACACATGTAATCCCATAGAAACCCTGGATGAAAACGAGATCAAAACAACTATACACATGTAATCCCACAGAAACCCTGGATGAAAACGAGATCAAAACAACTATACACATGTAATCCCATAGAAACCCTGGATGAAAACGAGATCAAAACAACTATACACATGTAATCCCATAGAAACCCTGGATGAAAACGAGATCAAAACAACTATACACATGTAATCCCATAGAAACCCTGGATGAAAACGAGATCAAAACAACTATACACATGTAATCCCATAGAAACCCTGGATGAAAACGAGATCAAAACAACTATACACATGTAATCCCATAGAAACCCTGGATGAAAACGAGATCAAAACAACTATACACATGTAATCCCATAGAAACCCTGGATGAAAACGAGATCAAAACAACTATACACATGTAATCCCACAGAAACCCTGGATGAAAACGAGATCAAAACAACTATACACATGTAATCCCACAGAAACCCTGGATGAAAACGAGATCAAAACAACTATACACATGTAATCCCACAGAAACCCTGGATGAAAACGAGATCAAAACAACTATACACATGTAATCCCATAGAAACCCTGGATGAAAAGGAGATCAAAACAACTATACACATGTAATCCCACAGAAACCCTGGATGAAAACGAGATCAAAACAACTATACACATGTAATCCCACAGAAACCCTGGATGAAAACGAGATCAAAACAACTATACACATATAATCCCATAGAAACCCTGGATGAAAACGAGATCAAAACAACTATACACATGTAATCCCATAGAAACCCTGGATGAAAACGAGATCAAAACAACTATACACATGTAATCCCACAGAAACCCTGGATGAAAACGAGATCAAAACAAGTATACACATGTAATCCCATAGAAACCCTGGATGAAAACGAGATCAAAACAACTATACACATGTAATCCCACAGAAACCCTGGATGAAAACGAGATCAAAACAACTATACACATGTAATCCCATAGAAACCCTGGATGAAAACGAGATCAAAACAACTATACACATGTAATCCCACAGAAACCCTGGATGAAAACGAGATCAAAACAACTATACACATGAAATCCCTTAGAAACCCTGGATGAAAACGAGATCAAAACAACTATACACTTGTAATCCCATAGAAACCCTGGATGAAAACGAGATCAAAACAACTATACACATGTAATCCCATAGAAACCCTGGATGAAAACGAGATCAAAACAACTATACACATGTAATCCCACAGAAACCCTGGATGAAAACGAGATCAAAACAACTATACACATGTAATCCCATAGAAAACCCTGAATGAAAACGATATCAAAACAACTATACACATGTAATCCCACAGAAACCCTGGATGAAAACGAGATCAAAACAACTATACACATGTAATCCCATAGAAACCCTGGATGAAAACGAGATCAAAACAACTATACACATGTAATCCCACAGAAACCCTGGATGAAAACGAGATCAAAACAACTATACACATGTAATCCCACAGAAACCCTGGATGAAAACGAGATCAAAACAACTATACACATGTAATCCCACAGAAACCCTGGATGAAAACGAGATCAAAACAACTATACACATGTAATCCCATAGAAACCCTGGAAAAACGAGATGAAAACGAGATCAAAACAACTATACACATGTAATCCCACAGAAACCCTGGATGAAAACGAGATCAAAACAACTATACACATGTAATCCCACAGAAACCCTGGATGAAAACGAGATCAAAACAACTATACACATGTAATCCCACAGAAACCCTGGATGAAAACGAGATCAAAACAACTATACACATGTAATCCCATAGAAACCCTGGATGAAAACGAGATCAAAACAACTATACACATGTAATCCCAAGAAACCCTGGATGAAAACCCAACTATACACATGTAATCCCATAGAAACCCTGATGAAAACGAGATCAAAACAACTATACACATGTAATCCCACAGAAACCCTGGATGAAAACGAGATCAAAACAACTATACACATGTAATCCCACAGAAACCCTGGATGAAAACGAGATCAAAACAACTATACACATGTAATCCCATAGAAACCCTGGATGAAAACGAGATCAAAACAACTATACACATGTAATCCCATAGAAACCCTGGATGAAAACGAGATCAAAACAACTATACACATGTAATCCCATAGAAACCCTGGATGAAAACGAGATCAAAACAACTATACACATGTAATCCCATAGAAACCCTGGATGAAAACGAGATCAAAACAACTATACACATGTAATCCCATAGAAACCCTGGATGAAAACGAGATCAAAACAACTATACACATGTAATCCCATAGAAACCCTGGATGAAAACGAGATCAAAACAACTATACACATGTAATCCCACAGAAACCCTGGATGAAAACGAGATCAAAACAACTATACACATGTAATCCCACAGAAACCCTGGATGAAAACGAGATCAAAACAACTATACACATGTAATCCCACAGAAACCCTGGATGAAAACGAGATCAAAACAACTATACACATGTAATCCCATAGAAACCCTGGATGAAAACGAGATCAAAACAACTATACACATGTAATCCCACAGAAACCCTGGATGAAAACGAGATCAAAACAACTATACACATGTAATCCCACAGAAACCCTGGATGAAAACGAGATCAAAACAACTATACACATGTAATCCCATAGAAACCCTGGATGAAAACGAGATCAAAACAACTATACACATGTAATCCCATAGAAACCCTGGATGAAAACGAGATCAAAACAAGTATACATTATGTATACAAGTACTCCAGTACTTCTTAAGTTTCTATAATAATCACAGAAAAAATAAATAGAAAGATTTTTTTTAGTTTATATATAAGTATAGCAGCCAATAAAGGTTCCTATACAAGAATTATTTTATGGTACCTGGAGTTTATCTGGAGAGAGTTCCGGGGGTCAACGCCCCCGCGGCCTGGTCTGTGACCAGGAATTCTGATGGATCAGAGCCTGATCAACCAGGCTGTTACTGCTGGCTGCACGCAATTCAAAGTACGAGCCACAGCCCGGCTGGCCAGGTACCGACTTTAGGTGCTTGTCCAGTGCCAGCTTGAAGACTGTCAGGGGACTATTGGTAATCCCCCTTATGTATGCTGGGAGCCAGTTGAACAGTCTCGGGCCCCTGACACTTATTGTATGGTCTCTTAACGTGCTAGTGACACCCCTGCTTTTCATTGGGGGGATGTTGCATCGTCTGTCAAGTCTTTTGCTTTCGTTGTGAGTGATTTTCGTGTGCAAGTTCGGTACTAGTCCCTCTAGAATTTTCCAGGTGTATATAATCATGTATCTCTCCTGCCTGCGTTCCAGGGAGTACAGGTTTAGGACCCTCAAGCGCTCCCAGTAATTGAGGTGTTTTATCTCCGTTATGCGCGAGGTGAAGGTTCTCTGTACATTTTCTAGGTCAGCAATTTCACCTGCCTTGAAAGGTGCTGTTAGTGTGCAGCAATATTCCAGCCTAGATAGAACAAGCGACCTGAAGAGTGTTAACATGGGTTTAGCATTCCTAGTTTTGAAGGTTCTTATTATCTATCCTGTCATTTTTCTAGCAGCTGCGATTGATACAATGTTATGGTCCTTGAAGGTGAGATCCTCTGACATGATCACTCCCAGGTTCTTGACGTTGGTTTCTCGCTCTATTTTGTGGCCAGAATTTGTTTTGTACTCTGATGAAGTTTTAATTTCCTCATGTTTACCATATCGGAGTAATTGAAATTTCTCATCGTTGAACTTCATATTGTTTTCTGCAGCCCATTGAAAGATTCGGTTGATGTCCGCCTGGAGCCTTGCAGTGTCTGCAATGGAAGACACTGTCATGCAGATTCGGGTGTCATCTGCAAAGGAAGACACGGTGCTGTGGCTGACATCCTTGTCTATGTCAGATATGAGGATGAGGAACAAGATGGGAGCGAGTTCTGTGCCTTGTGGAACAGAGCTTTTCACCGTAGCTGCCTCGGACTTTACTCTGTTGACGACTACTCTCTGTGTTCTGTTAGTGAGGAAATGATAATGTTGAACATTTGGGGAAAAAGTTAAGTTTCTTCACTAGAACAGAGAGTTTTGTCTGTTTGAAGGATAATACAAACAATGGTAAAAGAAAGCGTGTCCTCATACGCAGCATTGTGCTACTGGATCGGTTCTTGCCCTGGTAGCGTTTCACATTTATTTTATAAGCATTGAAAATTAATAAAAATCAATATAAACATGTTTGAGGATGTAATGGTATGCAAAAAAAAAAAAAAATTGAAAACGACTCTATATCTTAATGTGATATGTAAAATATATGAATGAACGTTAACGTGGGTAAATTCTACGTAACTGAAATCGGGAAAGCAGTAATGGAAGACATGAAGAATAATGATTGTTATACATTTTTCAAATCAGCAGTGAGAGAAGCCTATAAAGAACTCATCATAGACATATATTTGACAATACAAGATGACATGAATGAAATGAAACCCTGGTATGGGTGGAAACTGTGAGAAATTACCTGCATAAGGTTTACAGGGTATTTCCTGAATTATTACATGTAAGTGATCTGGGTGAGGTAAGTGGGACCTAGTCACAGAAGGTCACAGAACTGTCACTCCCTCGATGCCCACTTCACCACTCTTACAAAAAATGTTGACATGACATTAAATTAAATTAAAATATAGATAGGTGGTGGGGTGTTGACACTTAAAGATAAAATAGACAAATTCCAAAGAAAATTAAAAAAATGTATTAACCAGGGAAATAAAAAGTATTAAAAAAGGTCAGAAACACAGCAAATACACTTACTGAGAGGAGAAAAGAAGGAGACATTATAAACACATATAAGGTCATAAAAGAATCAGGGTAAATAATTAAAGGTGATATGTTAGCAAAATCCAGAGGAAGATCCAGAGGCCAGACTTGTAAACTGAGAGTAACATTGTTCTCAATAGATACTTATATTTTTATAATAATTTTGGGTAATCCATAAGGAGTTAGTAGGCACAATATCACAGGAAATACTACAATTTTTGGAAATTAAATCTATATATGACAATTTAGTGTTAAAGGCTAGACAAACCAACACTAGCTGAGATGTTTATCTATGTAGGTAATCAAAAATAAGTAAATTTACTAAAGAATCATTATTCTCAACCTTATTTTTGGCTCAATTATCAGTGAAAATTACATTAAATTTTCAGAAAAAGCTCATTACGTGTTTGCGACGCACTTAATGTTTAGTAGTGATTATTTGTAGAGGCGATAAGTAATTTAAGCAGTTTTGCTGCTTCATGATCCCGTTACTCCAGGATCCTTTGTCTCTTATCTCTACACTAAAATGATTTTTATTTCATTATCCGTTGGTGTGTTTGCATGTAAATTATTCCACCACCAACCCTCAGCCGTATCCATGTACCCCCCTTCTCTCTCTCTCTCTCTCTCTCTCTCTCTCTCTCTCTCTCTCTCTCTCTCTCTCTCTCTCTCTCTATCTATCTATCTATCTATTTATCTATCTTTCTATCTCTCTCTCTTTCACTTGCACAGCACAAACACACACACGTATGTATATGTATATGTATGTCTGTATGTAAGTATTCATGAATGGATGTATACATGTACATATATAAAATCATATGCATATGTATCTCCCTGTATATGCGTATAAATATATGTGTACGAGTGTGTTATTTACATGTGTAAATACACTTACTAACATGGTCACTCAGATAAATTAATGGAACGTAAAGTAGTTTAGCTCTGCCTAATTTATCTTCGGTCAATCTACATTGAGTGGCAGTTTTATGAAGACCTGCAATGTGTTCCAATCTCCGCTCCATTCAGTGTGTTATTTACGAACATGTTGTTGCTTCATTAACTAGTAGTGCTGCTTAGTACTAGTGAAATAATTTTTTTTTCGCAATGGTGCCTTAACCTCTCCTATGAGGAGAGGTTAAGGTAGCTTAACTTGATTACACTAGAGGACAGGACTAGGGGGGATATGATAACTATGTCCAAAATATTGAGAGGAACTGACAGGGTAAACAGGGATAATGTTTCAGGGATGGGAAATTAGGAACTAGATGGCACAGCTGGAAGTCAAAAACTTAGATGAGTCATATGGACGAAGTGGGAAGCATTTCTTCCGCCTTAGAGTTGACAGGAAGTGGCACAATATGGAGAGTGTAGTAGTAGAGGCGGGATGCATATATAGCTTTAAGAAGAGACATGATAAGATTCTTCAAGCCAGGAAAGAGTGGACCTAGTAGCTATCAGTGAGGAGCTGTGACTCGACCCCTGCAACCACGTAGGTGATTATCATAGAAACCTAATGTAGCACCTGTCTGCTGCCTGTAATCCCTCTCTGTAGAATGCTTTACTAACGTAAGTAAAGACATAATTTCGCCTCCCAAAATTCGACAGAACACACTTGCGTCAGACTATAGTTCAAAGTGAGAGCTTGAAATGCTCGAGTCCTTGACTCCATGACGCGGTACTAGTAGTGTTCTAGAGTGGGAAACTGCGCTGTGGGAACTCTCTCGATGAATTTGCGTTACAAGTGTTTCATTTAGCTTACTCACGGTCTGGGCATGACTGTTTAAGAAAAGGTAAAAATAGTATCTTTAAAAAAATTATATAAAAAAAAATTGAAATATTTATGTACATTTTTCATTGTTATATAATAAATTTAAAAAAAAATATCTGCAGTTTTTTGATAATGACAATTTTTATAAAAGTATTCATTAATTAAGGAGGAGATATGGACACTGAATAGTGAAGAAGTCAAACGGAACTGAAGAGAGGCCAACCCAAGATGCGAAAGAAAAATCAAAACTTATTAGACCCTCTGGTGGCTAAAAACTCCTTAATTTTGTGTTTTCTGCATTTTTCTGGAAACTAATCTTATCAACATTAAAATTTTTATGATTTCATTATTTCACTACACATAAAAATGAATTTTTTTGTACATAATATTCTACTTGAACTGTCAAACAAATTATTACAGCGTTATTCTTGGATTTCACATTTATTTATGTATTTTTAAGTTTATCTTTTTTTTTTCAATTTGCAAAATGTCATTTTTAGAAACTACAATGGGGTATTTTGTATAATTTTTTTCCTAAGAAAATTCAATTATCCTTCCTATTATTATGCAGACTCGTATACAATGTTTTTGCAACAGTCAATGATCCATTGTACTTGACAAAATTTACCTATATAAAAAAAATATTACTTTTTCTTTGGCTACTCTGGAAGAACCTTACACAGCAGTATACTGTGGCAGTGTGAGTGGACTTCCTATAAACTGTTTCCTTTTTCAACAATGATTTCTTGAAACAGCATCGGTAGTCCACTCTCTCCCGTACTCGCTATTCTATACGTGGAATACTGTAACAGTATCATCCTCCCCAGCATTAAACCACCAGACATGATCGTTGATGATGTCTTTACTACATGGGACGATAGCTGGAACAATTTTAATACATTCTATCAGAATTTAACAATTTTGTTTCCTCTGTACGGTTCAAAGTTGAATGGGAAGAAAACAATCAACCATCATTCCTTGATGTGCTCATTACCTGAAATAACGATCAAGCTGAATTCACAGTTTAGACGAAGCTCATTCACACTGCCAACTATGGTTATTTCTACAGCCACCATTCAATGCAGATTAAAACGAGAACTATATCAAGCCTGTTATTATGTAAATTCAGGATATGCAACCAGTCAAAGTTGGACCAAGAAAAAGAAATCCTTGAAACACAGTTATCCAAATTAGGATACAAATACTCGTTTTTAAAACAATGAGAAAATAAAGCAAATATCAACTATTTCAAAACCTCAGTTCAGAAAATACTAACACATGGTACCCTACCATCAAGGTACATCAATCGTCTTAACAAAGTGACCAACATAATCACTTTCTGTCCTAACAAACTGGGGAATCTCTATTCCAAGAAAAACATTCAGTTACACAAGACAAGCCAGGAGTCTACCAGATACCATGCAAAGATTGCAAACAAGTATAACAAAAAAAAGGCACAATACCGCGACTGTAACGATACATAAATAACCCGCACATAGAAGAGAGGAGCTTACGACGACGTTTCGGTCCGACTTGGACCATTTATAAAGTCACACTAACGAGAATTAGAGCAGGACGGGTATATATAGACAGGAAGAGGTAGTGGTAGTAGTAGTAGTAGTAGTAGTAGTAGTAGTAGTAGTAGTAGTAGTAGTAGTAGTAGTAGTAGTAGTAGTAGTAGTAGTAGTAGTAGTAGTAGTAGTAGTGGAAGTAGTAGAAGTGGTAGCAGTAGTGGCGGAGAAGGAAGAAGTAATGGGAAGTAAGGAGGACGAGCCAGTCAAATACAAAGAAAGGGGAGCATTGCATTGGAGCTAGGTGCCCACAAGGGAGGTAGGTGCCCACAGAGAGAGAGCAAGAACACAGAGGTGGGGGGGAGGAGAAAATAATGAAATAAATAATGAAGGAACAGAAACACAAGACAGAAGAAAGAAAGACAACCCAGAAGAGAAAAAAGGAAAGAGGAAAGGGGAAGAGGGAGAAGAAGAAAAAGGAGGAATCAGGTTAAGTTACGGGTGTTCTGAAGTTTGGAGCATTTTACAATGTAGTGGGAGAGGAAGGCATCTACAGAGATGAAGCCAGGACTAAAATTCATACAAGGAAAGTTGTGTATTAGGGAGGATTCAACAAGACGGCGACTGTTAAAGTTGGAAGTAGGGAAGACAGTTTTAGCAGAAGACCAGTCTATAGGATGGCTGTGATGAGGAGGGCACGGAGAAAGAGGGAGATAAGAACACTTTTCTTGACAGAGGAAGCATGATAGGAAAAGTAGTGAATGTACATGCCACTGTGCATAGGTTTGCGGTAAACGGAAAAGGAAAAACCTGTATCTGAGCGGTGGATATGGACATCAAGGAAAGGAAGCAAGGAATTAGATTCCCATTCAGCTTTGAACTTAATGGAAGGGGCAAGATTATTAAGAGCATCAAGGAAAGGTTGGAAGAGACCAGAGTCATGAGGCCACAGAGCAAAGATGTCATCAACATAGCGGAGCCCGAGGGAAGGTCGCACATCGATAGTACGAAGAACAGTCTCGAAGTATTCCATGTAAAGATTAGCAAGGACAGGAGAGAGAGGAGAGCCCATAGCCGCACCGAAGGTTTGAGAATAATATTTACCTTGGAATGAAAAGGAATTAGAGTCCACACAGAGGCGGATAAGATCAAGAAAGACATCAATAGGTATAGGGAGATGAAGAAACCCTTCATGGGCCTTCTCTCTAAGAAAATCAAGGACATCGTCAGGAGGGACATTGGTGAAGAGGGACTCAACGTCAAGACTAAACATCTTACGGGTCGGGAGAGAGCGAACCCGTTCAATGAAATCTTGAGAGTGACGGAGGTGGGCAGGAGAAAAAGTACCAAGGAAGGGAGTGAGGGTTTTGGCCAGCCAAGAAGCAAGAAAATAAGAGACAGAAGCTCTAGAGGATATGATAGGACGTAGAGGAATATCAGGTTTATGAGTTTTGGGAAGGCCATAGAAATAGGGAAGAGAGGGACAGATGACAGGAAACCGTTGAACAAGGTCAAAGTCAGGAGGACAGAGGTCGGAGAGATGTTTTAGGTCTTGTGTTTCTGTTCCTTCATTATTTATTTCATTATTTTCCCCTCCCCCCACCTTTGTGTTCTTGCTCTCCCTCTGTGAGCACCTAGCTCCCTTGCAGTGCTCCCCTTTCTTTGTATTTGACTGGCTCGTCCTCCTTACTTCCCCATTACTTCTTCCTTCCTTCTCCGCCACTACTACTACCACTTCTACTACTACCACCAGCACTACTACTACTACTACTACTACTACTACTACTACTACTACCACTACCTCTTCCTGCCTATATATACCCGTCCTGCTCTACTTCTAGGAGATGTGCCAGTACTGCCAGCACGTTGTCCAGAGCCCCCTAACACACTATCTTCTGGAGTGCGAAGTTGCTGAGACACTGCGCAGGCAAGTGGCACTGATATCCCCTCCCGAAGAGGACCCAGGGATGACGCGGCCACACTGTGTACTATGGAGTCAACGAGCCAGACAAGCTGTTGCCCGTGATAACGACATATCCTCCTCTTCGTTAGTGTCCACAGTTAGGAGTACATACGGTGTTGTCGATTATGAGATACACCAGATGAACTGACCAGAAGAGTGCTTGAGCAGCATATGTCGCATCATTGTAGAAACCTTTCTCCCTCGGGAGCTAGAGACGGGTCATCTCAAGATTGAGACCCGTGCCAGGACTACGGTCTTGGCGAACATTGTACATACACTTCTCGTTAGTTTGACTTTGTAAATGGTCCAAGTCGGACCGTAACGTTTTCGTAAGCTCCTGTCTTCTATATGCGGGTTATTTGTGAACCAAGAATACATCGGGAGGACGAGCCGAATACTATCTACGATCATGGAACACCAGAGAGCAATACGTTATGGACAACAATCAGTATTGGTTGGGAAGCTACCACCATCAAACAGGAATCACACTGCAGCTACAAACACAAAATCATAGAATCTGCCCTCATGGATACCACTCCCAATTTCAATATGCCACAGGGACAATGGAAACTAGACGTCATTTCAAAATTCGCCCTCAGCAAGTACGTAACAGCGCTCAACCTAACACAGAAAGCCAGCACAAGATCAGGAATTACTTAGCGTAGAGGAACTTTTTACCCAAATTTTAAGCTTCACATCAAGACCTGTCATCACACTCACTCCTTGATCCCTCTTCCCACGCACTGACCTGACGCTCCATGCTGACCTGCACGGTTGAGAAGCGCAACCTTCCTCTAAATTCATGCTGTCCATTCACTTGTGCATCTTCTGAAGAGGACCCCAGATCATTTAATTTTCTTAGTTTCTGTCTATGCAGGTTATTATTAAGAATGTGATAGGAGAGACTGATTAGACCCATTACGACCGTGAATTTGAACTTTCATTTAGCCATCAAACAATTAGTCGGCCAATCAGGCTCATCTAATTCCCATTGCAAGCTTACTCTATATTGTAATGTGTCACAGATCACGTTAGGGAGATGTTTCAAGAACTCGATTAGAGAATTTGTATCTTCGGGAGTAACTTCCAATTTGAGATTCAAAAAAAACTACTTGTAAATATTTAGCCGGCCATTCATTAGTAAGAGCAATGCATCATAAAATACGTCATCTATACTAGTCATTCCTTTAAAATAAGTAGAATAGTCATTAAATCCTATCAGTACGCCGATAAGACTGACCGTGTTTTGCCCTATTTTATGATGGACTAACCTTAACCAGCCTACACGAGCTGAACAATTGCTTCGCTGGGGCCATGGGATTTAATTTTTGTAGGAATCCTATCCGCTACCACGGTAACCAACCGTTTTGTGCGGTAGCCTAACCTAACTGCCACATAGTTTGTTGTACCTTTCGGAATAAAGCTGCCTAAGTGGTGCTTATGAGTCTTTCTTACCAACCTGTTGCTATTGTATACCATTCTGATATTCACTTGATAACGTGTTTGTAACAGGTTAGTAGCCGCAAGAGTGAATAAATCTACGTTGGACAAGTACATATTTTAGCTCACTGTTCACTAGCAATATGTATATCAACTAATATACATTAACATGTGTAATAACTTCAGCTCAACCTTCTTGTAGGCTCAGATGACATTGTTCATACTCAAACTGCATTATACGCCTCAGTTTATTTCGAAATGCATCAAATAAATATGACCAAAGTGTACAGCATCCAGTCACAAATTACACAGAACTGGTTTGGCCGACACGCTCACAAACTTCGCCTACTGTTGAGGCTTCGAGTTGCGTTTTAACTTAATGGTTATTTAAGCAGCGATTCGTGTGTATCACTCAGTAATGACACACTATGTGTCATTAATCTCAGTCATCGCTACAGAATATTGGGTACCACAAACTTCTATATATTATGTTTAACACCAACGTCCTTTATCTGATTACTTAATAACATAAGCCTGTAATTGTTTTACATGATGGTAGGATTTCTGGTGTCCTTTTTTCTGTCTCATGAACATGCAAGATTTCAGGTACGTCTTGCTACTTCTACTTACACTTAGGTCACACTACACATACATGTATAAGCACATATATACACACCCCTCTGGGTTTTCTTCTATTTTCTTTCTAGTTCTTATTCTTGTTTATTTCCTATCTCCATGGGGAAGTGGAACAGAATTCTTCCTCCGTAAGCCATGCGTGTTGTAAGAGGCGACTAAAATGCCGGGAGCAAGGGGCTAGTAACCTCTTCTCCTGTATATATTACTAAATGTAAAAGGAGAAACTTTCGTTTTTCCTTTTGGGCCACCCTGCCTCGGTGGGATACGGCCGGTGTGTTGAAAGAAAGAAATATACATATATGTATGTATATATATATATGTATATATATATATGTATATATATATATATGTATATATATATATATATTGTGGAGAAATTTTCTCCAGGAGGGGGGTATCAGCCCCCTTCAGCCCCTTCAGCCCCTTTCAGCCCTGAGGGGCCCAGCCCTCTCAGAAGGGGCAAGCATCTTGTTTACTGCTACAGTGAGTAATTGATCACAGACGCCATACGAATATGCGACGTGGTCAACCGACCATTGCTCCTTGCAGTCCAGTGTTGCAAAGTATAGTTTAATAAGAGACAGTACATCTCTTACTTTAACAGGACAATTAAGGAAAATCCTGCTCCCACTTTATTACCATAGTAAAGATAGTGGACATTGTTGTCTATGCTTAAGACAGCAAGATTCAAACATTCTGCTTTACTTCATTGAGGAAGTGGCAAGGAAGCAAAAGTACTATGTCAGCTTTTTTTGTGCAAGGGGCAGTGACGGCATGGGGCGCTGTGGCGTCTTCAGATTACTTTTGACTCTACTGAGAGTGACACTGACGCCAGGATAACCAACAAAGAACGATCTGTGCGTTAGTGTGAACAAAGTGTTTCACAAAACACAATAAACACTTAAGAGAAGTGTGATCAGCTTCTTTAGTGATAAGATTGTGAACAATAAAGACAAATCTTGTGGAACATAGTGTACCAGTGTGCGTTTTCCTAGACTATGGAAGATGTGGACATCCAAGGACACTTCAGCTTCTATCAAGTCACCGATATCTGTCGAAGGTGTGAAGAACACCATAGCTCACGCTACAAGAGCAAGGTAGGTTACGAATTTCTTGTAGTACGGGGGACTGTGCAGTTCTTGAGTCGCAAGGAGTTTGTAATCAACCTATAGTCGGCAGTAAGGTGCGGACTTTTGAGTCCAAACAAGTGCGTAAATTGTCAGCCATCAGTGAATGAAATATGCTGACATAACACCCCCTAGGGGTAATTTATAATCTTACAAATTATAACTCTTTACAGCCCGTTGAGAGATGACTTCGACAGCTTCTCAAGACCTCGTCTGCAGGGGCGGCTGTGCAGGCGATGAGCTGTCTTTCTAAGTTACGTACAAACTCTTTAAACTTAGCTGGTAATGCCATTTCTCAACAATATATATATATATATATATATATATATATATATATATATATATATATATATATATATATATATATATATATATATATATATATATATATATATATATATATATATATATAACATTGGCTTAGGTACACAGCATCTTCAAGACAACAATACATTTTTTAAATTCTCATTTCACCACAAATAATAGACTTTTTGCTAACTTACATTGTAGATGTAGCTGATTCTTAACACCATCATATAACATCCCCTACCAGCAATATTGATCACCTTCTAACACCATCTATCACCATCTAGCACCACCAATATTACGGCCAGTAATATTCTCTATTGTAGCTGTTACCTACCTCCTCCATAACCTACCTACCCCATCAACTGTGACTAACTACCAATACTATCACCTAACACTACCCTTACCTACCAGCCCTATCACCTATGCCCACCTATCATCATAATCACAATCTAAAGCTACCACCCTTCATCACCACCTACAATCAGTAATAATTCATACTTGTAGCAGCTACCACCTTCACATCCTACCAGCACTGTCACCTATCATCATCAGCCCAAACCAACCAGCACCAAATTAACTTTTTTCCAACTTCAACCATGTTAAACACTGGCTGGAGCTACGTTCAGATAATTTAGGGATATAAAAATGATTAGCGTTCTAATAAAAACGCGTTACCTAAATCCGTAGTATGAGAAGCTGCTTTGTATACAGAATTAAACAGTATGCATAAATTTATATTACGAACTATGTTAGATCTGTTCTGAGCTCTGCTGCACGTACTTCCATGAGCTGTATACTGTTCACATAAACCCTATCAGCATCCTGTCATGAACACGTAGATGACTATGTATGTTTCAGGACTCACTTGCCATGGGTTGAGGCCCCACCCGTTCCGTGGTTTGATTTACTATGTGATTTAATGAACATTGTGGTAATATTCATGAGATATACAAATAACCTGCACATAGAAGAGAGGAGCTTACGACGAGTTTCGGTCCGACTTGGACCATTTACAAAGTCACACTAAGGAAAAGGAACGAACGAACTAACGAAAGTTCAGGTAAGATCCCAAATGGGATGAGCGGGGAAGACGGGACAGACGAAGAATAGTGCTGGAGAGGAGTGTTCTTAGTCGTAGAAATAGAGCCAGGGCTTAACCCAGCAGCTAAGTCGATCGTGGGACAGACATTGAGAACACACATAGCAGGCTCTTCTGTTGGGACTCCGGTGGGTGAGTGTGAACAGACGAAGAATAGTCGGTGAGAGGAAGGTGTTGAGTTGTAGATGAAAGAGCCAGGGCTAAACCCAGCTGCATGGCACTGCGAGAGAGCGTGTTGAAGGCATAGAGGAGAGAGCAGACTGCAGACAGTGCACGCTGGCTGTTATGCTTCAGGCTGAATGAAGAGCTGGTTTGGACGTCAGGTATCGGGAGGCTCACGTTGTGTGTTGCGGAAGTGTGTTGTGTGTTTAGCTACACTTCTCTGGTGATGGAGCCACTCTTGAGTCTTTTAAAGTCTCTCTTGGACATGTGGAAAAGTTGCATTCTGAGGTTGGAGCAGTTCAGATTCGTCAAGAGGTAAGAGAGTGCGTTTTCAAAAGGAATTTGGTGAGGTTTGGTGCAGGTGTACTAAACAGCTCCCTCTTTCATTAAGTGGAGCATATCAGCTGGCTCATTTCGGTTGGGAGGTTGGGAGTGATGTAGAAGGTTAGAGACCCATTAAAGGCTTGGCTTAGGTAACGGTTGCCTGTGGTTTTTTCTTCGGTTACTTCTTCGACTATTACTTCGTCGTTGTCTGTGAGGGAAAAGTTCAATAGATAGGAGTAGTGAGGGAGTATATAGTAACAATAGTTTCATTGCCGGCTACTTGTTAAGGTAGGGTAAGTCCAGCTCCCGCTATTCCCCCCCACTTTTTCCCCCTCCCCGAAAGTGATAGTTTGATTGCCGGCTGCTTGTTAAGGTAGGGTCAGTCTAGCTCCCGCTATCCCATCCCCTCCCTCTTCCCCCCCCCTCCCCCGAAAGGTGACGTGTGGGGCTCCGGTCAAACAGTAAATCACTTGACTCACAGCTCCCACCACTACTGTAAGTACACGCCTGATCATATTTTAGTGGACTTATTGGTTGAAAGCTTCACTTTTGACCAATAATTAACTTAGTCCTTTCAGTCTTGATCGGTTAAATGTTTTAATAATCACCACATCATTTAGGTATTGTACTTATCATGGAGAGTGATTTCTTAAGCAGTGGGTAACCTGTCTCTCTTTACAGCTTGGAATGACAGAGAGGGTCACCTGCCAACCAACGAGAAGAATAGAAGAAGACGGACTAACGTCCTGAGACGTCCCATGTTTAATCTACTTACCTGTTATGTAAGCCAACACAGGACCTAACCCCTCATCATAGCAGTGGTAACGAACCTGTTTTCCTGTCATCTGAAGTAATTATTCATGGCCATACTCTGTGAAGAACGAGCCGGTGGTTGTCACCAACACCTGCGACCCCCCCCCACATCAGCAACGGCTACGATTTCAACACCACGCAGTGTCACCAACACCAGACTCCCCAGTATCACTATATCTCTTAGCGTTGAGTTCAAATGTCATTTCTTTTATTTCATTTTTCATTTTTCTTTCAATTAAGATACCCATTCATGTTTTATTGTTTTACATTTTCCGTTTCTAAATAATAAAGTGTTTATCATTGTCTGTTATTATTTCTTTTTCTATTCATTAATTTTCCTGAGGAGGAGCCAGCCTTGGTAATACTGACTGAAGTTGTTACAGGGCTGAGTAAGCCTTCACAAGTGGCGACCTTGCCAGGATCAACTCTACTGAATCAAGATTCAATTCCATCTCAAATCTACCATTGGAACTTCAACGCCGCATACCACAGACGGTTACCACCAGCCATGAGTAATCATTCTCTATGGTAGGACTACAGTTCAGGTATTTAAAAGATTTGGTGATTGTTATAGTCTCAATTTATTGTAAGTCAAGTCAGGGAGGATATAATATTTAATTCTGCCACCTTTTTGATCGAGCTTGAAACACTTTGGAGGATTAAACTCTAGGGACCCAAGATTTTCCATTGACAATTTGTTTCACTGAGCTCTTTATTTTATCAAGGGAATTGTCGTAGGACACTCTTGATTTGTTCGTGAGAAGATTGGATGGTCAAGTGACCCCATTCTACTTACTGTTTGCTAGGAGCCAGCATAGAACCCATCGTTTTCATTAATACATATTGTTTAATTGAAGTAGGGATCGAGCCCTCTGCTTTATTTACAGTTTGAGCGGAGCAGGAATTGAACCCTCCATTTTCTTTAAAACCTGTTTCATTTCCACTGACAGTTTAAGTTATTCTTGCAAGTATGGATGAATACCAGTTTTGGATGAACGCTGGAAGTAAGTTAGGAATAACAGGGAAAATTTTAGAGTCTTTCATTAGTGCTAAGATCCAGGAAAGACTTGAAAGAGAGAGAATTGAGAGAGAAGAAAGACTGTTAGAAAGGGAAAGAGAAGAAGAAAAGGAGAGAGAGAGAATCGAAAGAGAAGACGAAAATGAGAGAGAGAGAATCGAAAGAGAAGAGAAAAAGGAGAAAGAGAACCTTGAAAGACAGGAGAAAAAGGAGAGAGAGAGAATTGAGAGAGAAATCCAAGAAAGACAGTTAGAAAGAGAAAGAGAAGACAAAAAGGAGCGTGATAGACTTGATCGTGAAGAAAGAGCTAGAGAACGTGAGGAACAGGCTAAAATACATGTGGAACAAGTTAAATTAAGAGAACTTGAGGAAAGAGCAAAGAATAGAGAAGTTGAGGAAAAAGCTAGAGAATGTGAGGAAAAAGCTAGAGAACTTGAGTTAATAGAGAGAGATAAAGATCGCGAGCTCGAAAAATCTCGCCTTGAATTAGAGAATAAAAAGTTAACTTTGACACAACAACAATTAGAGGAAGGAGTAATTGAACATCATGCAGCTAGTGCACATATTCCAACACCTAATTTACCTCCCTTCACAGAGGGTGATGACATTACTTCATACATTATCAGGTTTGAAAATACCGCTACCCTGTGTGAATGGCCTGCTGACACCTGGGTTACCAGGTTAGGAATGTTATTTTCTGGTACAGCCTTAAATATCTACGCAACTTTGTCGCAGGATATCATATGTAATCATAACCTACTGAAGAAGGCAATCCTTAAAGCATATCAAAAAACCACAAATTCTTACAGGAAAGATTTCAGGTATGCCACCTTACAGCAAGGCCAAAACTTTCAGCAGTTACAGGTAACACTCTTTCGTTTGTTCGACTTTTGGATAGAGAGTTCAGGAATTGATCACAGTTATGAATCTCTTAGAGACTTCATGGTTGCTGACCAGTTCCTGACAGCTCTTCCTCACCAGATACGAACATTCATTAGAGAACGTAACCTGATTAAAGCCGATGAAGTTGCTGAGGCCGCTGACTTGTATGCTGAGGCTCATAATTCCTATAAAGACCTAAAGGGATCGAACCCTAAGGGCAAGGGTTCACCAGATCTTAAGAAATCAAAGCCTCTAGTGGAAAGTAAAATGACTTCTTTTATTCCTGTTTGTCATTTGTGTGGTGTTAAGGGGCATAATTGTCCTTCTAAGAAGGTCCAAAAAGTTGGAAGATGTTTTAAAGACTGTAATGACCAAGCACCCTTCTGTTCAGGAACAGTTAATGGACTTAATGTATCTACCATTTTACGAGACACTGGATGCACATGTATAGTCATATCAGATAAGCTGTTCCCTAATCTTAAAGAAACTCATTCGTCTGCTATACTTTCAGACTACTTGGGCCGTACGGACACTTTTCCTACCATCCGTTGTTACATTCGTAAAACCTTAAATAAAATTAGGGAAACCTATTTTTGGCCCAAAATGTCCTCAAATATCATTACCTATTGTAGATCGTGTAAAGTTTGCCAACTGCCATCCTCCCGAGGCACCTGGCGAGTACCTATGGTCAAAATGCCTATCTTTACGGTACCCTTTGAAAGAGTAGCTATTGACATCGTTGGTCCTTTATCACCACTTTCATCTGGGAGACATAGATATATATTAACATTAGTTGATTATGCTTCGAGTTTCCCTGAAGCCGTAACCTTAAAGACCATAACTACTACAGAGGTGGCTGAAGCCCTTTTGTCCATCTTCTCCAGAGTGGGCATCCCTAGAGAGATTTTGTCTGACCGTGGGACACAATTCACATCTGACTTAATGCAACATCTCTACCAACTTCTGGGAGTGAAGCCTCTCTTCGCCACACCATATCATCCCAGCTGTAATGGGAGGATTGAGCGCCAGCATTCGGTTCTCAAGTCCATTTTAAGGAAACTTTGCTCCCTTAAACCTAAGGAGTGGCATCGTTACCTACCCTGTGCTTTGTTTGCCATGAGGAAAGTTCCCAGTGACTCTTTGGGGTTTTCACCTTTTGAACTTCTCTATGGTAGACAGGCCATAGGTCCACTGTCCATCCTTCACGACTTATGGACTAATGAGGAGGTAAATGCTGAGGTTCAGTCTTCTTACCAGTTTGTCCTTGACCTTAGATCCAAACTTGAGGAGACCTCTGACATAGTTTCGAAAAACTTAAGCTTGTCAAGGGACCAGTACAATAATTATTTTGATTCCAAAAGTCAGAGGAGAAGTTTTAAAGTAGGTGATGAAGTTCTTGTAATTTTGCCTATCAAGTCAAATAAATTATTAGTAGCATGGAAAGGTCCATATAAAGTATTAAAAATTTGTGGGAAAGTTGACTACCTCATAGAAGTCAAGGGGAAACCTAAGCTTTATCATATCAACATCCTTAAGAAATATTACCGAAGAAATTCAGTTAACTGCCTTAACAACTTTGATTTAGTTTTTCCACACGAACTTGATAAGACAACTGAAGAATGTAAAGTGTGCGTAATTGACACCTCTAACTTAGACTATGATGAAGAACTACATGACTAGGTGACTCTTGACCACTCGGGCGCAACCAACATTAATATTAATGAATCTTTGGATGACCATAAGAGACATGAACTACTTCAATGTGTGAGTAACTTTTCAGACGTCTTTACTGATATTCCAGGTGTTACCTCCACGGTAGTCCATAAGATTGACTTATTGACGGAGAATCCGATCAATCGGAAATTATACCCAGTTCCAGTTCACCTTAGGGATGCATTTGACCGAGAGGTAGACAAATTATTGAAACTAAAGATCATTGAACCTTCAGTATCTGCATATTGCTCACCAGTAGTCATGGTTAAGAAGGAGGATAATTCATATAGACTTGCTATTGACTTCAGAGGCCTTAATGCTATAACTCGGTGGGATGCTGAGCCTATGCCCTTAATAGATAGCTTCCTTCTTTACAGAGATTGATATTGTGCAGGCATATCATCAAGTAATGTTAGATCCTTCTTCTAAGCAGTACACCGCTTTTCCTACACAACAAGGACTGATGCAGTACAGAACTATGCCCTTCGGTTTGGTAACTGCCTGTGCTTTCTACGTGAGACTGATGATAAAGGTCTTTGGTAACATGCCAAATGTTTCAGTTTATTTTGATAACATTTACGTAATGACATCCACGTGGGGCGAACATATCCAAACATTAACATCAGTTTTGCGTAGGTTACGCTCACATGGCCTCACTGCCAAGCCGAAGAAATGCTTCCTTGGATATAACAAGATTAGATATCTTGGACTGATACTTTCTAATAACTCTCTGCAGCCTCTCCCCAGTAAGATCAAAGCTCATGCGTAGCTTTCTTGGTTCTGTAAATTTTTATGCACGGTTTATCCCGAACCTTATTGATCTTACAGGCATCAAATTCGACTTCCTTAAAAAGTCTGTGAAGGAACCTCCTGAACTTTCCGAAGTAGCTCGGGAAAAGTTTAATGAGATTAAAAGTATCTTTTCGAAAGACCCTATACTTAAGATTCCAGATATTAATAAAACATTTTGTTTAAGAACTGATGCCTCCAATACTGGCTTAGGTGCGGTGCTACTACAATACCATGATGGTACTCCCTTCCCTGTATGCTTCCTAAGCCAGAAACTCCTTCCCGCAGAAACGAGATACTGCACCATAGAAAAGGAATGTTTGGCTCTTGTGTGGGGTATCTCAAAGCTGAAATTTTATTTGCTGGGAAAAGAATTCATTTTAGAAACGGACCACAAACCTTTGATATACCTAGAAACTTTTAAGGGAACCATCAGTCGCCTCTTGAGGTGGACATTGGCACTCCAGGCTTTTAAGTTCCATATTGTGTATATCAATGGTTCATTCAATTATTTCTCTGACTGGTTAAGTCGTGACAGTCAGTAGAAGATTTGTTGCCTTATGCGGCTTCCATATGTTAGAACTTTTTCCTCGCCTATTCTTCTTATACTCCATGACTATAAGTCTTGGTATGGGGGAGTGTGAGGGAAAAGTTCAATAGATAGGAGTAGTGAGGGAGTATATAGTAACAATAGTTTAATTGCCGGCTACTTGTTAAGGTAGGGTAAGTCCAGCTCCGGCTATTCCCCCTCCCCCGTTTTCCCCCTCCCCGAAAGTGATAGTTTGATTGCCGGCTGCTTGTTAAGGTAGGGTCAGTCTAGCTCCTGCTATCCCTTCCCCTTCCTCTTCCCCTCCCCCCGAAAGGTGACGTGTGCTTCTCCGGCCAAACAGTAATCACTCGACTCACAGCTCCCAGCTCTACTCTTGGAATGACAGAGTGGGTCACCTGCCAACCAACGAGAAGAATAGAATGAGATGGACTAACGTCCTGAGACGTCCCATGTTTAATCTACTTACCTGTTATGTACGCCAACGCAGGACCTATCCCCTCATCACAGCAGTGGTAACGAACCTGTTTTCCTGTCATCTGAAGTAATTATTCACGGCAATATTCTGTGAAGAACGAGCCGGTGGTTGTCACCAACACCTGCGACCCCCCCTCCACATCAGCAACGGCTACGATTTCAACACCACGCAGTGTCACCAACACAAGACGCCCCAGTGTCAATATATATCTTAGCGTTGAGTTCAAATGTCATTTTTTTCATTTCATTTTTCATTTTTCTTTCAATTAGGATACCCATTCATGTTTTACATTTTCCGTTTCTAAATAATTAAATATTTATCATTGTCTGTTATTATTTCTTTTTCTATTCATTAATTTTCCTGAGGAGGAGCCAGCCTTGGTAATACTGACTGAAGTTGTTACAGGGCTGAGTAAGCCTTCACATCTACAATAAAGATACCCAGATGTTGCACATGTGTCTTAATTTTATCTTGTCGGTATTGTATACCATTCTTGTACAACTTGTCAGACACTGCAACATCATGGAATCTTGATTCTGAGGACATGTACATAACCTTCACGACTACTACTACAACTAACCCATCTCTTTGGGTAGGACCTACTTCCACTGGGGAATCCCGCCTACCAGTGACTATGCCCTCGTCTGCTACCCGTCCCATTTCCACCTGACGTCAGTATATAAGCGTCAGGCGCCTTGCTTCTGCTTCAGAATCTCCACGACTACGGTGCTCTTCGCACCTACTCCATGGTTGAGGGACCGATTACCTCATCTTCTGTATATAGTTCTACTGTCTTCAAGTTATGTCCTGGAATTTGTATTGATAAAGCCACTGGATGGCGAAACGTCTACAATAAAGATATCCAGATGTTGCACATGTGTCTTAATTTCATCTTGTCGGTATTGTACACCATTCTTGTACAGCCATATCGTTGTTGGAGAAGGTTAGCTTGATCATTGTAGAGGCGTTGGGGATTTTGGTGACATGTTCAATCGACGCCCAGGTATTTTGTTCCTCGATAGATGTCTTGAGATCCTCAGTCGATAAAGAAGTGACGAGTTTGTCCAGCCGTTTGACGAAAACGGAACGTTTCGCCAGCAAAAAAGGTGAAGGGGAGATAGTGAACTGTCGGTCTCTGAGGGTTTTCATAGAAGTGTCGGCGATCAGCTTTGAGGCTTCATAATCGTCAGAACAGACGACAATGAATGAGTCTTTCGTCGAGTGGATGGCTGTAAATTTAACCTGTAGGAAAGTCTTTACAGCGGCAGCAAGGGCAAGTTTAGTAGAGTTATCTATTACTCCACTGTTGGGTTTGATCCTTACACGGTTTGCAAGCATCATGATGGAGTAAGGCAGGTGCTGTTACGATGATTATAGGTTCCCCTTCCCGACGGGGATCGAAGGAACACTTCTTGAGGTGAAGAGCGACTGTGTCTTGACCGAGTTGAAGTGCGACGTGACAACTACTACTACAACTAACCCATCTCTTTGGGTAAGACCTGCTTCCACTGGGGAATCCCGCCTACTAGTGACTATGTCCTCGTTTGCTATACGTCCCATTTCCACCTGACGTTAGTATATAAGCGCCAGGCTTCTTGCTTCTGCTACAGAATCTCCACGACTTCGGTGCTCTTCGCACCTACCCCTAGGTTGAGGGACTGATTGCCACATCTTCTGTACATAGTTCTACTATCTTCAAGTTATGTCCTGGAATTTGTATTGATAAAGCCACTGGATGGCGAAGCGTCTACAATAAAGATACCCAGATGTTGCACATGTGTCTAAATTTCATCTTGTCGGTATTGTATACCATTCTTGTACAAGTATGTCAAGGTTGACTTCCTCGTGGGTAGTGCTGCTAGCTATACGACGTCTATTTATGTTTGACAGGTGTCTGATGACTTCACCACCTCTTCATCGTCATGAGCGACACACTTCACTCTGTTGCTGCGCATTTTGCTTACCATGTGCATTCTCTATATAGGCCAGTCAAATATGATTTTAATTAGCCCAGAGAATGGCAACAGAATTTACATTGTCCCAGTGCATTTCAATTAGGTTCCCATAGCAACATACTGAAAGTTCTAAAGAATCCTTACACGGGAAATGAGTAATTTACATAAATCCAATGTGAAAGTCAAATTTATTCGTATTGTTTTCTCATTTTTTTTCCCTCACACACAAAAGGCAAATAAAGGTGTGTGTTATCAAATAATATGATCATTTTCTGTTGGAAATGAAAATTCAATTTTATTTTTGACATCTTAATTGAATTAAGATATTTATCGAAAAATACTAAATAAACATATTACATCAATACGATGAATGACACGTAAAATCTAAAAGTAAGAGAAAGTATGGAGGTATGAGTTTTAATTACCAACACACGTCACTTACAACAATGAATTAATACGCTTGACCAAGATTCATCATCAAAATCTATTGGCACTGAAACAGTGTAACTAGATCCCCAACATTCTCAACATAGTGACGTGCAGGGTAAACTGTACTTGCAGCAAGTGTAATGCGTAGTGCTACTTTCTTCTTGGCAGCTTCAGCATATCACATCTAGAAGGCCAGATGGAGTACGTGGCAAGTATCTGTTTGTATGGGTAGATACCACCTACTACAGACCAACCCCATTCTTCAGGATTAAGGTGGTATCTCTGTCTTTTCCAGACCTTGATCTGGAAATAGGCGCGGAGGGATTGAGATCCTGACCACTGTGGCTTGGTCAGCAATGTATGGTTCAGTCTTTATTCTCTTGAAGATCAAATTTTTGCTTGACACAAAAGGACGGGAGGTGATGACACATCCTGAGATATCAAGGTCAAAGTTTTTTTTTAATATGCTGAGAGACCAGGATATGCTTCTAACTGGTCGATACACCACAATCGTCATTCCTCAGATGATTGCTTGGGTTTTGGTGCAAAGAAGATGCCATAAAACTTTGTGATAGCAATATAAGACAGTAAAATTATGAATCATCAGAGTCTCTAGTGACATGGTTCCCAGACAACTAGATAAATTAAAACCTAACAAACCGCCAGACCCTGATGAACTGTTCTCAAGGGTTTTCAAGGAATGTAAGGGGGTACTTAGCAAGCCTTTGACTAGTCTATTCAACATATCGCTAAAAACTGGCATAGTGCCTGCAAAGTGGAAAATGGCAAATGTGATGCCCATTTATAAAGCATAAGACAGGTTCTTGGCTTCGAACTATAGACCAATAATCCTAACCTCCACAGTGGGAAAGTTGATGGCATCAATAACTGCCGAGGCTATTCAAAGTCACCTTGAAAGACATGAAGTGATTAATGAATCTCAGCATTGTTTTACAAAGGGGCGTTCGTGCCTTACGAATTTACTAGCTTTTTTCACTAAGATATTTGTAAAGGTAGATCATGGTAATGAATATGATATTGTGTATATGGATATCAATAACCCTTTTGGTAGAGTTCCACATCAGTGGTTATCGAGTTAAGAAGAGGCACATGGAACAGGAGGAGAATTTTTTTTCCTGGATAGAGGTGTGGTTGACAGATAGGCAACAGAGAATTTGTATAAATGGGGAGAAATCAGAGTGGGAATGCGCCACAAGCGGTGTTCCACAGGGGTCATTGTTGGGTCCCTTGTTGTTCATAATCTACATAGATGAGGGAATAAATAGCGACATAAGCAAGTTTCAAAATGACACCAAAATAGGCCGTCCAATTAATTTTGACGAGGACACTAGAGCGCTGCAGGAAGATCATCTGAATAAACTGATTCAATGATCGGAGAAGTGGCAGATGCAGTTTAATATAGACAAATGCAAGGTTCTTAGACTTGGAAAGTTAGCAGTAATCTAAAACCAAGAGAGCAGTGCGTAAGGCTCGCAGTGCAGCGAATAGACTTCTTTGCTTCATGTCAAGAAGTATAACTAGCACGAGTCCTCAAATTATTCTTCTGTTCTATCTTTGGATAGGCATCACTGAGATTATGCTGCACAGTTCTGGTCACCGTTTTACAGAATGTATATAAATGCACTGGAAAACTTACAAAGAAGGAGGACGAAGTTGTTAGGTAAGAAATTTTTAAATTGACGAAGTTGATCCCATGTATCAGAAATCTCCCCTATGAGGATAGACTGAGGCCCTGAATCTGCACTCTCTAGAAAGGCGTAGAATTAGGGGAGGATATGATTGAGGTGTATAAATGGAAAATAGGAATTAAATAAAAGAGATATAAATAACGTGCTAATACAGGACTCGCAGCAACAGTTTCATGTTCGAAAAAACTAGATTTAGAGAGGATATAGGAAAACACAGGTTTGGTAATAGAGTTGTAGATGAGTGGAACAAACTCCTGAGTAGCATCATTGAAGCTTAAAATGTTGTGTTGGTTTAAAAATAGGTTAGACAAATACATGAGTGGGTGTGGGTGAGTGTGAGTTGGACCTGACTGGACTGGGCCAGTAGGTGACATAGACCTTCTTGGGACAATAGGCCTACTGCAGTGCTCTTATGTTCTTATTAGACCATGAATATCATGCTACGTGTGGTCAATAACATTCCTTAATTGTTGTTGTTTGTCACTCTGAAGGAAAATGAATTGCTGATTATGCAAGAAGACTTCATTCTTACATTGCATTACTGTATCACCAGAAAACTGAGCACCAACATTTTGTGATCACGTACGTCTGACCTGTGCGGAATCTTATATTGTCGACTCATCTATCTACAGATCAAAGATGATATGAGCTATTTCATATATATGTAATACATATTTGACATACGACTAGAACAATGCATTATAAGTGGATCTCTTTTCCAGGAAAGTCGAGGGAGCAATGATTCTGGATCCAGAATATGTTACAAATCTGTGTTAGGGTCTTATTGCTCCTTTTCATGCAGAGCCAAATGATATCAATGTAATTAGAAGGAGAGAGTTGTAATAAGACAAACTTGTAGGATAACTACAGAATTTATAATTAAAGATAGTTGGTAGATCCTCCAAGTGGTTATAAATATAATCATAATTTTTTAAGGGGTCCTCAAATTGAGTAATGAACTTTAACGTTATTTAATGTCTTAAAACAAAAAAAATGGAGTGAAAAAATAGATTCTGATGAAATACTAAAAGTTACAGAGAGACCTACGAGTTATTATTTATTAAAAAAAAATAACAGAAAATCACAGACTCGAAATTTGAGAAAATCATATATTACTCAGTGAAATATAAAAATAGCTGTTACATATATGGCTGGAGATATAGTAAAAAAAATAGTTTACAACATATTTTAGGCCAAAATAAAATATGCAGCGGTATGCGTTGACCTTACCTTAAAAAAAAAAAAACATGAAGGTCTGATTCAAAGTCACCATCTCTAAGAAGCTCTCGAATCTGAGGACCATTGAAGACTCCCTCTCTTAGTGTTGCTCAGTGAGGGGGAATTTTGATGTTAAATACTTGAATCCTTGACTGGATAATTCCATAGCTTTTACAAATATGCTTTTACAAAGATTTTCATGAGCCTCAGTTTTATGTGAAGTGGTGGTAGCAAAATTTTTTTTGGCTTAATGAGAGGTGGATGTTGAACATTTTTCATCCCAGACTCCAATGATTGACGAGGTAGCCAGTCTCTCCTGATGTAGTGGGAGCCTCTTGCACTGCTGTCCCATTCACATAGAAAGCAGCAGTACTTTGTATCCGCCCTGCAAGCCCATCACAAGAGCAACAACCTTTTAGTCACCACAGAGCTGCCATTGATGTTCATCATGCTTCATGCATTGCAACATATGCTTTATAGTCTCATAAGTTTCTTTCATATGTGATTCATAGCTCACAGGAACTAATGGTTTACTATTGCCGTTATGCAGCAAGACAACCTTCAGACTCGTTTTTGATGAATCTTTGAACAGCCTCCAGTGACTGGGTTCGTAGTCGATGCCAAGTGCTTCCATCAGACCATTAATATTGTTTCAGGCCACTAAATCACCTACCATTACGAAGAAATCGTTGAACTTCTGCTGACGGTCACAAAGTTTTGAAATCTTCACATCAGCTGCTAGGATATTTCACTGTTACGTATCACAACCACCTTCTATAACTACTGGAACAATAATGAAGGTCAGTGAGACTGTGAGTGTGGTAAGAAACACACTGCCACAAGCCTGTTGGAACCTGTTGTGACACGTAGGTGTATATTGAAAAGTAGAGCTAACAAAGAATTTTAACCATGATATTCATTATCAGTGACCTAAAATCAGTTGGAAATTGTTACTCTGGTCTCGGAAGCATTTTAGTTGTTGACCAGTGTTACAACAAGAGGCAGCAAGTGCTTCAACCACTGGAAAGAGAAAAAAAAAGAAAAAAAGTTGAACCAATTATTAAAGACAAAACATTTAATGTGCTTAGGTCTGCTTCTCTAGTTACACATATGTGATTATAAGCAGGTAATTATACACACACATGTACACACACACACACACACACACACACACACACACACACACACACACACACACGCGCGCGCGCACACACACACACACAATACTTTCAATTCTTGACATATTAAATCTTACCCCATCAATATCGATTTCACAAAGATCTGTTTTTCCATTTCCTTCAGACCTGTTTTCACCTCAAAATTTTCTTCATTCTCTCGTCATACCCTCTTTCCGGTTTTATCTAATATCTTCTTTAGAAAAATCTTATATCAAAAGAGAAAATATTTGAGAGAGGCTGGGATCCACTACTCAGTTTTCCAATAATTCTGACGGACGTTTTTGTCATATCTAGTCAGGCTTCTTGACTCAGTGTGTTAATACAACTTTCCCGGCCTCACCTCAAGCTGATATTGTTACACTTCATTACGACTCATTGACTTATCAGGTAACCCAGGAGGGAAAAAATGATTCAGTACCTTGAATAACTGCTGAATTCTTTCTTCCTTATTCCACCACTTAAATTTTCGTGGCAATGATATGGAACGCCTTTTATGATCGGTCTCAATTTTTCATCGTTGGTGTAGCATACTTAGAGGTTCCGATTCTTTTCCGGCATTTAAGTGCCATTTTGTTTTTTATGTGAAAATACTTCAGGTATTTTTATACAATAACTTGCGACAACCGCTTTCTGTTGATTTCAAGTATGGCAAAGTAAGATTTCCTTTCAAAATACCGTTTTAATTTTAGTTCGTGTAAATTACGTTCGGTTTGTATAAGTTAGATGAATGTCAGTCGTTCCTCGAGCCTAGATAATAACTCAGTTCTTGTACATCAGTGCACATGACTTGTAAATGCCTCTTCAGATTCCCTTCAAATCTTCAACGGATCTGTTTAACCGCATTATCAACTTATGCCGCACTCTGAACACTCCCAGTTGCGTATACATTCATCAGTTCCCGCAGCCACTGAACTGCATCTAGTGTTGCGCATAAAACTAACAGATATGCAACCATACTCTTGAATTACACTCGCCGCCGTCATCGACCTACTGCCACCTTTCCTGATCGTTTTATGCTATTCCGCAGAGAGTTTTAAAAGTTTTCGGAGCCATTCCAGGTTGCTGGGAATGAGTTCAGCATCATCGGACACCTGCACATACGAACTTGTTCTTAGAATCGTGACCTCGTTTAAAATTTGAAGCTGATCGGATGAAGCGTTCTCGTGCTATGAACGAAATAAAATCGAGAAATTGGAAGAGAGGAAGAAAATCTGGTAACAACTTTAAGGTTCCTTTAAGGAATGCCTAGTTATAATCGGAGGAATTATTATGTAAGTATCATATCATCATGTGTAACTGAGATAATTAAATCGGCTTGTGTATGTTTCATGTATGTATGTATTATATATATATATATATATATATATATATATATATATATATATATATATATATATATATATATATATATATATATATATATATATATATATATATATATATATATTACATTTGTCGTGCCGAATAGGCAGAACTTGCGATCTTGGCTTAAATAGCAACGTTCATCTTGCCATATACGACAAGTGAAAATTTGTGTATGCAATAATTTCGCAAAAATCATTCTGAACCTAACGAAAAAAAATATATTTCATTGTTTGTTTAGTATTAAATTACTGTAAACAAATCTAAAATATATTTAGTTGGATTAGGCTAAAATAAATTGTTCTTGTTATAATAAGGTTAGGTAAGTTTTCCAAATTTCTCTTGGTGCAAAATTAAAATTTTTTACATTAACATTAATGAAAAAAATATATCTTTAAACGTACAAGAGAAAATTCTAGAAAAGACTTAATTTTAAATGAGTTCTTGCTAATTGACCAGTTTCACATATTCGGCACGACATATATATATATATATATATATATATATATATATATATATATATATATATATATATATATATATATATATATATATATATATATATATATATATATATATGTATATATATATTGTGTGTGGAGGTCGGAGTTATGCAGTTTGTTATAAGTTTGTTACAAGAGTGACTTTACAAGTCACTCTTGGTGACTTGTAAAGATTTTCTTGTTCTTACCAGACTGAGTGTTGTCTTGTTCTTCATTGGAGTTTATCTGGAATCGTTTCCGGAAGTCACCGCCCCCGCGGGCTGGTCCCAGACCTGGTTACCTGCTCTGGTGGCCTGGTGGTTAACGCTCTCGCTTCACACGGTGAGGGCCTGGGTTCGATTCCCAGCCAGAGTAGAAACATTGGACGTGTTTCTTTCCACCTGTTGTCTATGTTCCCCATCAGTAAAATGGGTACCTGGGTGTTAGTCGACTGGTGTGGGTCGCATCCTGTGACACTGACCTAAGGAGGCCTGGTCACAGACCGGGCCGCGGGGGCGTTGACCCCCGGAACTCTCTCCAGATAAAAACTCCAGATTGATCAAGCTGTAAATGTCCGCCGCCGGCATTCCAACTTGTGCACCACAACTCAATGGAAATATAAACACAAATGCAGTATAATGTGATCCTTTATTGACAACGTTTCACCCACGCAGTGGGCTTTTTCAAGTCACACACGGATCTACCTGGGGTTTGAAGGTACGGGAGTATTTATAGTTCAGAACGTTGAGGTCAGGTGAAGTTTGCTGCATCAGATGATCTACCGGGTGGGGTTATAGAGTCTTGGGTAGCTAGGCGGGGATATTGGACAAGTTGTGAGTAGACCTTCTGCAGTGTTCTATGTTCTTATGTGGGATAGCGATGAAGAAGTTTCTTGGCGAGTGGTTCAGCTATGTTATAGAAGCCATTGTTCTGGTTGAAATTGTTGGTTATAGAGATAAACGATGATTCCAGGATTCTTCTGTATTGAGTGTTGTCTTCTGTGGCTATAAGTCTTGAGTTTCTGTAGTTAATTAAATGGTTGTGTGAATTGCGATGTTGTACACAGGCATTCCTTGTATCGTCAGTCCTGCTTGCATATTGGTGTTCTGAAATACGTGTTTGGAGGTCTCTTGATGTTTCGCCCACATATAATTTGTTGCAGTCATTACAAGGGATTATGTATACCCCTGCAGAGGATGGAGGCTTGTCCTGTCTACTACTGGTGATGTCCTTGATGGTCGTGGTTGTGGAGGTAGATACTTGGAATGATGTTTTGGCAAAGATGTTGGAAACATGTTTGGCAATGGAGTTGGTGGGAAGGACTATGTATCTCTTCTCGGCAGTGTCTTCTCTGGGTGTGTTGAAGATGTTTAATGCTCGCCGTCTGCAGTCTCTGATGAAGTGACGAGGATAGTGGAGTTTGGAAAATACTTGTTCAATTATAGTGCATTCTTCCTCAAGGAACTCGTTGCTGCAGATTCTGAGTGCACGCAGGAAGAAGCCTATAATTACACCACGTTTGGTTTTGGTGTCGTGGTGAGAGTAGAAGTGGAGAAGATCGTTTTGGTTGATGGGTTTTCGATAGACTTTAAAACGAAGTTCTTGGTCAGCTTTGCAGAGTAGAACATCAAGGAAAGGAAGAGTGTTGTCGACTTCTTCTTCAAGTGTGAATTGGATTGAAGGCTCGACCTGATTGAGCTTGTCTTGGAGAGCTTGAACGTTGAAGCGTTTAGGAGTTATGAGGAGAATGTCGTCAACATAACGGAGCCAGGTGACAGACGAAGGAATAATGGTGGAGAAACGTTCGGCTTCTAGATGTTCCATGTATAGGTTCGCCAGGACTGCACTGAGTGGCGAACCCATGGGTAGTCCAAAAGTCTGCTGAAAGAGGTGATTTTCGAAAGAGAAACACGTAAAGCCAACACATAGTTCAACAAGGTCGATGAAATCGCTGGCTGGAATGGGAAGATCATGTGAATCGTCAATTTTCCTGCGCAAGAGATCGATGGCTTGTTTAGTAGGTACTTTAGTGAATAGGGAAGTCACGTCAAGGCTGGAAAGTTTCTTGTTCCTGATGTTGATGTTGCGAATGCGATTGAGAAGATCACCTGAGTGTTTGAGATGTGCTGGACTGATAGTGCCCAAGAGTTTAGAGAGGTGTTTGGCGAGAATTCCTGAGAGCTGGTGGGGAGCACTGCCTATTCCCGAGGATATGGGCCTCAGTGGGATACCAGGCTTGTGAGTCTTTGGAATAGGCAGTGCTCCCCACCAGCTCTCAGGAATTCTCGCCAAACACCTCTCTAAACTCTTGGGCACTATCAGTCCAGCACATCTCAAACACTCAGGTGATCTTCTCAATCGCATTCGCAACATCAACATCAGGAACAAGAAACTTTCCAGCCTTGACGTGACTTCCCTATTCACTAAAGTACCTACTAAACAAGCCATCGATCTCTTGCGCAGGAAAATTGACGATTCACATGATCTTCCCATTCCAGCCAGCGATTTCATCGACCTTGTTGAACTATGTGTTGGCTTTACGTGTTTCTCTTTCGAAAATCACCTCTTTCAGCAGACTTTTGGACTACCCATGGGTTCGCCACTCAGTGCAGTCCTGGCGAACCTATACATGGAACATCTAGAAGCCGAACGTTTCTCCACCATTATTCCTTCGTCTGTCACCTGGCTCCGTTATGTTGACGACATTCTCCTCATAACTCCTAAACGCTTCAACGTTCAAGCTCTCCAAGACAAGCTCAACCAGGTCGAGCCTTCAATCCAATTCACACTTGAAGAAGAAGTCGACAACACTCTTCCTTTCCTTGATGTTCTACTCTGCAAAGCTGACCACGAACTTCGTTTTAAAGTCTATCGAAAACCCACCAACCAAAACGATCTTCTCCACTTCTACTCTCACCACGACACCAAAACCAAACGTGGTGTAATTATAGGCTTCTTCCTGCGTGCACTCAGAATCTGCAGCAACGAGTTCCTTGAGGAAGAATGCACTATAATTGAACAAGTATTTTCCAAACTCCACTATCCTCGTCACTTCATCAGAGACTGCAGACGGCGAGCATTAAACATCTTCAACACACCCAGAGAAGACACTGCCGAGAAGAGATACATAGTCCTTCCCACCAACTCCATTGCCAAACATGTTTCCAACATCTTTGCCAAAACATCATTCCAAGTATCTACCTCCACAACCACGACCATCAAGGACATCACCAGTAGTAGACAGGACAAGCCTCCATCCTCTGCAGGGGTATACATAATCCCTTGTAATGACTGCAACAAATTATATGTGGGCGAAACATCAAGAGACCTCCAAATACGTATTTCAGAACACCAATATGCAAGCAGGACTGACGATACAAGGAATGCCTGTGTACAACATCGCAATTCACACAACCATTTAATTAACTACAGAAACTCAAGACTTATAGCCACAGAAGACAACACTCAATACAGAAGAATCCTGGAATCATCGTTTATCTCTATAACCAACAATTTCAACCAGAACAATGGCTTCTATAACATAGCTGAACCACTCGCCAAGAAACTTCTTCATCCCTATCCCACATAAGAACATAGAACACTGCAGAAGGTCTACTCACAACTTGTCCAATATCCCTGCCTAGCTACCCAAGACTCTATAACCCCACCCGGTAGATCATCTGATGCAGCAATCTTCACCTGACCTCAACGTTCTGAACTATAAATACTCCCGTACCTTCCAACCCCAGGTAGATCCGTGTGTGACTTGAAAAAGCCCACTGCGTGGGTGAAACGTTGTCAATAAAGGATCACATTATACTGCATTTGTGTTTATATTTCCATTGTGTCGGTATTTTATACCATTTATTTGCACCACAACTCAGTTGATCAGGAATTGTTTTGAGGAATCTGTCAAGTTTCCTCTTGAAAACAGCTACGGGTTTGTTAGTAAGCCACCATAATGCATGAAGGGAGGGTCCCTGAATGCTCACTCATCTCATCTCTCTCCTGCTTCTCATTGAATGTATCCTGCACTTCACCTCCACTCTTCTCGTGATCAGATAAGGTGATCTATCAGGAACGTTGTTTAGGGCTTCAGGTTCGACATAGTTGCCACTAACGACATTCAAGTACATTTACCCCCTTCTCTTTCTTTATTGTTATATACTTAATTGTCTCGTAACCGTTATTGCCGGCTATTGCTGCTGGCGAGGTCACCCTCCAGCAGACGCTTTGATATTGGGAGCTAGATCCACACTGACTGGACTAAGAGTGGGAAATAGTCAATTTCTAATCTTTCCCCCGTCGCTTCTGTATGCTACTACCAACCAGCTAAGACAGGAGATTCTCCAACTATAGAAGATCGCCAATATCTCTCAACGAACCCAAGGATTAAGAATGTATTATCTTCATACGTGAACGAAGACACCCTTGCTAGAACATTTTCTCCTGCCTCATAACATGTTTAAACATTCAGACGGCTTATTTTGTTATATTTAATTAAACACTTTTTACAATATCTATTATTATTCCACCTCCAAAAGTCATTTATTTTATTTTCTCTGTTCTTCTGATCAGGGACGAGCATTTCTCCTATGAGTATGACAAGCCTCTTTTGCTCATAAGTTGTAATTTCGGTGCTCAGGTTTGTGACCAGTTCCTCCAGTGTTCTAAAGATGTAGATTATGATGCACCTTTCTCGCCTAGCTTCTAAGGAGTACAATTCTATGGTCATCTAGGTTACCCAGTAACTTATGTGCTTGGCTTAGTTTCTACATGCTGCAAACACTTTAGTGTTTGCAGGTAGTTATATACGTGAAGGTTTGTTGAGGTAGCATTTCTAAAGATTTTTTTCTTATATCTTCTTAATTATCTTATTTTCCGTATTTCACTTCTGGAATCCTGTTGTTATTATTGCTAGTGCTGAGACAGTTCTTTAGCATGTTTGGACGTTTTTTCACATGTTGAAGTAGTTGATATTATTCTCGTTTTTGATTGTGTACCAATACCATAATGTTTTATTTTCATGGGAAACATAGATTTCACATAGTTTTTCTGGCTTGGATATACTCGGTTATTTTGTGAGCTGACACAATCTATTTTAATTACAAGACAGTTTTGGAAATACTATGGTGGTAATACTATGGTCAATTCCCTATCTGCATGATGGTCCTATACTTGTGTTCATTCTTTTGGCTCGTAGACCTGATTTGTTCGGTAATTTAATTTGTTGAGTGAATAGAGTGCTTTCCTTTCTGTCGATTATTGATTAATGGTTCTTGGGCTCGGCGAATTGTCAGAAAGTGCTGAGGTTAATTTTCTCTTCAGTCAGGGTTTGTGGACATAGTCACTTTGTGTTGTTGTCTCCACACTCGTGTGAAAATTGATGTAACTCCTGTGAGGTGGCAGATATAATTCTAAAACTCTCGGGGTCAAACTGAACAATTTCTCTGACTCATGTTGTTCAGGCGGCTGTTTATTACAAGCAAAACTATGATACTAAAATAGTGTGATGATAATTTTGGGTTCTGTTGTGTCGAGGAACTTAAGTTTTTTTACGTTGTTACTTACATGTGTTTGATTTTATTTATAGATGACTTTAGAAGACATGTTTTTTCTTCCTGTTTCATGGTTTGTTTTCTGGTAATTACTTCCTGGCTGCTACACATTGACATGATGTCTCTATTCAATATTATCGCTCTTTTTATTTCCCAGACAAATATTACTTCTGTCATTGTTCCTTCCTTGTGTGAATTATTTGTAAACGTTTCTTTTTCTCTGGGACATTTTCTTCAAGTAAGGTTCTCATTTGTGTAATATAACCACACTGGATACACTACTAAGATACACTACTAGGATACACTACTAGGATACACTACTAGGATACACTACTAGGATACACTACTAGGATACACTACTAAGATACACTACTAAGATACACTACTAAGATACACTACTAAGATACACTACTAGGATACACTACTAGGATACACTACTAGGATACACTACTAGGATACACTACTAGGATACACTACTAGGATACACTACTAGGATACACTACTAGGATACACTACTAAGATACACTACTAAGATGCACTACTAGGATACACTACTAAGATACACTACTAAGATACACTAATATAACTGTAATCTGGAGAATAATTTGTTTTTTATTTTTTCTGTACATTTAAATACCTTACACTATCTAGTAAATACATTTATTTTCTCAGTTTGATCAACAATTGAAAATATTTATGTATGATTGCAAACTGACAAAAAATAATACTTCAAAATTATTTGAGCTCCTACGACTTATCTCAACTCTGAGAAATACTTTTGATTGAAAGAGTTTGGGAATTGAAAATTTTGTGGCTGCAATATGCTGAGACCGGAATTTTCGACTTCTTTTTTTTCGATGAGTAGCGATGTTGTCATATATAGCAATTTTAAAGAAAAATATTTAGTGGATATTTATTCAATGCAATAACATAAAAGATCATCTATCCCAAATAAAGATTCTCAGTAGGTTTAGGCTAAATGTGATTTTTTTTTTTAATTTTTAAGCATATTTAAAGTGGAGATTTTTGTTTTTCTGTGATAAATGAAGAATGACTAACACTTCTCAGACTAGAACAAGCCACTCCACTAAGAGTGGTGATACGAACTGGTTCTACTCAAAGGACACGATTTAGCTCCTTATCCTTAGACAAACTCGACCTGATGATATTAACTTGCGCTCCAGATTCCACGAACGGAAATAAATGGTACAAAATACCGACACAATGGAAATATAAACACATAGCAGTATAATGTGATCCTTTATTGACAACGTTTCGCCCACACAGTGGGCTTTTTCAAGTCACAAACAGATCTGTTTGTGACTTGAAAAAGCCCACTGTGTGGGCGAAACGTTGTCAATAAAGGATCACATTATACTGCATATGTGTTTATATTTCCAGAGTCCACGAACCTGGACGGGCTCATATAGCACAGTAGCTTCTAGTAAGGGGCCTATTGTAGCTGCATTAGAACTGATATACAAACAAGAAGATGAATCATCATCAGAGAAGGTGTTTTCAATCGCATCCCCAAAATTACTTCGTCGAAAACAGGTGCAGTCCCCTCATCAACAAGGCCTTCTTCCTCTAGAGTGCATAAAGCGTCAAAGGAAGAACGGGGATGGAATATCCACTATCACTTACTGTCACCATTGGATGGTTTGACTGGGGCGCTCGAATTTCCCCGACTTCGAAGCCAGAGACTGATTCTGGTTGTACTGAGAACGACGTCCTCTACGACCTCTTCCATGACTACGGTTAGAACGACCATGGAAAGATCTAAAGTACAAACTGTTTTGAAGAGCAATGCACTCAGATGTGTCATGTCCATGAATTCTATGTTAAGTGACGCTTTTTCATCTTGCAGATAGGATTTAATAGTTTTCGTCTCTCATAGACTCAGGTGAGTAGAGGAAAGAGAACTAAAACAACAGAGATGAGTGTTTGTAAGCCATGAGACAAGAAGATGAGGCACAAGTTCTCTAGAGAATATGAGGAACGTAGAGTAACACCTGATTTTGTGAGTTATAGACAAACCATAGAAATAAGGCAGATATTGTCAGGTGACACGGAAACGTTTTACAAGATCAAAAACAACGTGGCAGAGTTAAGGACGACTACACAGTTTGTAGCGAAACCTTCACTTAATGCGATTAAGAGGAGCATCAATGCGAGAATCAAAGAACAATGACTCGAGCTTTCTGAAGTAATCCTTACAATCACGGACAAACACCGAGTTGCTTTCATGGGAAGGAAAGATAACAGCGTTTGTAGCAGACTTAAAAAACACGTCAAAGGATGCTGATGACGACGATGAACGTGGTGGCTCTAAGGAAAATAATGCTATCAGTGGCTGGGATAAGTATACCACGAACAGTATTGACGTTAAGGATATATGAGAGTAATTCCGGCGAAAGGAGATTATCAAGTTAATGTCACCACGAGAACCGACAGAGTGGCAAAAAGAACACCAAAACAATGATGTAAGGGTTGATGAGAAAGTCTGACAAAGGAAAAATTAGTAAACCAGTCAGTGAGGGAGAATTTGGATCAAAGACTGTTAAATATAAGACGGAGTAGTTTGTTGTATAACGTAGAAAAATATAGATTAAAAGGCGAACATGGTCAGAATATAAGGTACTAAGAAAGTTGCAAAGATCGTTGAGATAAAAATTAAATAAAGCACCTTGATGCTGTGGGAAGTTTAATAAGCATCTTCCTCAAGGATTTAGTAAAAAAAAAAAATGAGTTTTTGGAAGAGACGGGAATATTTTGGAAGAGTCCAAGGTGCTTAATATGGCAATTGACATTTTTGAAACGCGCTGCTTTTTTCTTGGTAATTCTTCAGGAATGCATTCATCTTCAGTTTCCACATTCATTTGGAGAAACTACATCACTTTCACAATCATGTTCAAGTTCACTGATAACATAGTCATTGTTCTCCTAGGTTCTTGATCTGTGAAATTAATTCTGCGATATTTGAAATAACATTTCTTTTTCGGGCCACCCGGCCTTGGTGGGAAACGGCCGATGTGTTAATAATAATAATAAAAAATTAATGTATAAAATATTATATATCAGTGATCACAACATGGGGCGAATTTCCGTATCTCGGCGGTAGGCACCAGAGTTATTGCTTTATGTGTTGCCTAAGTTCACGTACATGACATAACATAAATGTCGTGACATAAATATCTTATGCACTTCATAGTGCATCAAAACGCTGCTCAAATATTTAACTTTGCATTGGAAACAAATTCAGAAACTTATCGCCATTCTGGAATGTGAAAAAGGTTGAAAAACGGGAAATTCCCGAGTGAAGATCCGGCTAAAACAGATGCTCACTGAAAGTCCTTACGTGTTGCTCTCCCAGCTAATGGTATTTGAAAACAGACGACCATGAGGTATGTGATGTAGCTCCTAAAAGCCTTCCCATAAGTTGGATATAAAGTATCAGATACTTCCCCGTCCCTCACTTCCATGGCACCATATTTAACATGCTTTTAGGAGAAACTCCCAAGAGCCTAAGCTCTTGGGAGTTAGCGTGGGCTGTTACCAAGCACCATGGCTTGTTGTAGTGTTTTAGAATCTCAGGTTCAAGTGTTGAAGAAGGAGATTCTACTTCTTCAGGAGGAAAATAGGAGGCTGAAGCTTCGCATAGATGAGTTTGGGAGCGAGTGTGAGAAGGATTTAGCTGGTAAGGAAGGAATGGTCACCAGCAGTGATAGTGGTAGCCACTTTAAGTGGCAAGTGGTTCACAGTTCAGGAAGAAGGAAGATGAGGAGAATTAATAGAGAAGATGTAAAGGTAGGAAATTGATTCTCTATTCTCCAAGACGAGTGTACTTCAGTGGTTAGTGAGGTTGAAGGTACCACTGATTCCCCTGCTAAACAAGGTAAGAATATTTTAATAGTAGGCGATTCTCAGGTAAGATATATGGACCGTGCATTTTGTAACAGAGACAGAAAGGTCAGACAGAGAGTGTGTCTTCCTGGAGCTGGTGTTGGTGACATAGTCAGCAGGTTGGATAATATTATGGCAGGTAATGGGAACAAGCCAATTATCTGTCTTAGTGTTGGGGGTAATGACACTGAGAAGGGCAGGAGAGAGGAGCTGCTGGATAAGTACAGGTCAGCCATAGAAGTAGTTAGGTCTAAGGGGGGGATCCCAGTCATATGTAGCATCTTACCTAGAAAGGGAGTGGGCAATGAATGGATGTCTAGGGCAATTGGTATAAATTGCTGGCTACACAGGTAATGCAACGAACTTGCAATCCCATTCATTGATAACTGGGACCTATTCTTTGGCAAACGTGATATGTATGCAAGGGATGGGGTTCATCTCTCTGGGGATGGAGTGGTTGCATTAGCCAATTCAATTGAAAGGGTAATTGATGACTTGTCTAGGAATTTAAACTGATAGATTATAGAGGTTTGGGTGTTTGTGGGAAACAATCAGGCTGCAGCATCATGGTTAAAAACAGCAGTTATTACCGGGATACCTCAGGGATATGTTTAAAAGACAATATTCAAAATAAAGTTGCTAGTAATGGCAAATCAATTGATCAACAAACAAAGAGAGATAGTAGAGGGCAACGAGTGACTAGCTCCATTAAGGTTAACTATATAAATAGTAGGAGTCAAAGAAATAAGATAGATGAGCTAAGATTACTTGCATACAGGGTTATAAACATACAGGGTTATAAACTATTCCACACTGATAGGGTCAACAGGAAGGGTGGTGGTGTGGCGATGTATGCCAGAGAAAATTTAAATTGTTGTCTTAGACATGATATAAGATTAGAAACATCGAACACAGAAAATGTTTGGCTACAGCTTCTCGAGGGACGTGACAAATTAATTTTGGGTGTGATTTATAGGCCCCCAAACCTTGATAGGGAGGGCAGTAAGCTGTTATGGGACGAAATTCATAAGGCATCTAGATATGAAAATGTTGTGATAATGGGAGATTTTAACTTTAGACAAATTGATTGGAACAATATGACAGGAAATCTTGAGTCTAGTGACTTTCTTGATACGGTTCAGGATTGCTTTTTAGAACAGGTTGTGACAGAGCCAACTAGAGCAAACAATCTGCTTGACTTGGTTCTTGCCAACAAAGATTCACTAATTAATAATCTTGAGGTTAATGATGAGCTTGGGGAAAGTGATCACAAATCACTTAGTTTCAATGTATCATGGAATTACCCAGATAACTGCAATCAAATCTCTGTCCCAGATTTTCGCTTGGCCGACTTCATGGGACTGAAAAATTACCTGGGTGGGCTAAATTGGGATGTCCTGACTATGGGTCAGGTAGGTGATCTTGGTTGCCAATATGACGTTTTTCAGAGCATAGTTCTAGCTGCCCAGACAACTTTTGTTCCGAGTAGGGAAATTAGACCTAACAAAAATGATCCCAAATGGATGAATAAGAGATTAAAACATCTCATTGGTCAAAAGAGAGGCATATAAAGGAGTATCAAAAGAGGGGATGGGCAGTTAAGAAATCAATATATTCAGTTAAAGAGAGAAATAAAGAAAGGAATAAGAAAAGCGAAGAGGGGTTATGAGGCTAAGGTCGCAAGGGATTCAAACACTAACCCAAAAGGGTTCTTTCAGGTTTACAGAAGTAAGATTAGGGACAAGATTGGCCCACTTAAGAGTAACTCTGGTCAGATCACTGACAGTGATAAGGATATGTGTGAAATTCTCAGTACCTACTTCCTTTCAGTTTCCACCCAGGAAAATACTAGCGATATCCCTGAAATAATAGATTATATAAAACAGGATGATAATAAACTATGTACGATTGCGGTAACTGGTGACATGGTCCTCAGACAAAACCTAAACGAAAACCTAACAAATCCTCAGGCCCTGATAAACTGTTTGCAAGGGTGTTACAGGAATGTAAAGAGGAACTTAGCATACCTTTGACTAATCTTTTTAACATATCACTACAAACTGGCATAGTGCCTGATAAGTGGAAAATGGCAAATGTAACACCTATTTACAAGGCAGGTGACAGGTCCTTAACTTCGAACTATTGACCAATAAGCCTTACCTCCATAGTGGGAAAATTTATGGAATCAATAACTGTGGAAGCAATTCGTAGCCATCTTGACAGGCACAGATTGATTAATGAATCTCAACACGGTTTTACAAAGGTGCGTTCCTGTCTTACGAATTTACTAACTTTTTTCACTAAGGTGTTTGAGGAGGTAGATCATGGTAATGAATATGATATTGTGTATATGGACTTCAGTAAGGCTTTCGATAGAGTTCCACACCAGAGCTATTGAGGAAACTTAAGGCACACGGAATAGGAGGAGAATTTTTTTCCTGGGTAGAGGCATGGCTGACAAATAGACAGCAGAGAGTTTGCATAAATGGGAAGAAATCAGAATGGGGACGCGTCACAAGCGGTGTTCCTCAGGGGTCAGTGTTGGGCCCGTTGTTGTTCACAATTTACATAAACGACATAGTTAAGGGAATAAATAGCGACATAAGCAAATTTGCTGATGACACCAAAATAGGCCGTCCAATTCATTCTAATGAGGACACTAGAGCACTCCAGGATGATTTGAATAGACTGATGCAATGGTCGGAGAAGTGGCAGATGCGGTTTAATATTGACAAATGCAAAGTTCTAAATGTTGGACAGTTAAATAACCATGCCACATATAAACTAAATAATGTAGATCTTAATACTACTGATTGCGAAAAGGATTTAGGAGTTCTGATTAGCAGTAATCTAAAACCAAGACAACTGTGCATTAGTGTTCGCAATAAAGCTAACAGAATTCTTGGCTTCATATCTAGAAGTATAAATAATAGAAGTCCTCAGGTTGTTCTTCAACTCTATATATCCTTGGCTAGGCCTCATTTAGACTATGCTGCTCAGTTCTGGTCACCGTATTACAGAATGGATATAAATGCTTTGGAAAACATACAGAGGAGGATGACAAAGATGATCCCATGTATCAGAAATCTTCCATATGAGGATAGACTGAAGGCCCTGAATCTGCACTCTCTCTTGAAAGGCGTAGAATTAGGGGGAATATGATCGAGGTGTATAAATGGAAAACAGGAATAAATAAAGGGGATGTAAATAGCGTGCTGAAAATTTCCAGCCAAGACAGGACTCGCATCAATGGTTTCAAGTTGGAAAAAATCAGATTCAGGAAAAATATAGGAAAGCACTGGTTTGGTAATAGAGTTGTGGATGAGTGAAACAAACTCCCGAGTACAGTTATTGAGGCTAAAACGTTGTGTAGTTTTAAAAATAGGTTAGATAAATACATGAGTGGGTGTGGGTGGGTGTGAGTTGGACCTGATTAGCTTGTGATGCTGGGTCTAGTGCAGTGCTCCATCCTCGAGTGGAGATGAGCAGACTGGGTGGGTCATTGGGCTAATCCGGGGGGGTCATTGGTCTAATCCGGGGGGGACATGGACCTGCTCCACATGGGTCAATAGGCCTGTTGCAGTGTTCCTTCTCTCTTATGTTCTTCTTATGTTCTTATGTATAGTGCCTGAGAATGTCAGGTGACAGCCGGGGTTTGAAAAATACGAAATTCACAAAAAAGAAAAGTCATTAGAAGGCCATCACGTATTTTGACTAATAGAACATTTGACCAAGTTTTCAAAAATTCAGACATCAAGTGAAGGACTATGACTATGATAAATGTTGGGAATACTGTGTGTATGACCTGATTTAACAAGCCTTCGACAATGACCTGATTTAACAAGCCTTCGACAATGAAAGATGGTTGACGAATTGATTGTTTTATTGTTGGACCAGTTTGAAGGATGACAATGATCTCAAACATTACAGAAAAGAGCATTATTAGTGTCAGCACACCATGCATGGTCAGTTTGACTGTAATATCAGAGGGGACAGTAGTATCATGGAAGAAACTAGACGCCTAGGGATCAGTGGCAAAATAAGGAAAACTCTGATCATAATTAAAATGAAGTGCATTGGTTTGACGAAAGTTTGATATCGGAAAGCCGTCGGATGCTTTTAAGACTTTGTAAATAAGAAATGTAGGGAAATTGATTTAGGAAAGAGGAGTAATGTTTAGCTTTACGTGAACAGAGTATATGAAAATGGAAAGTTTGTCAGGGTGAGAGAATGAAGTGCGAGCAGTGAAAGCTTCAGTCGAGGAATTTAGGATCATAGATTTTCATCGCTCTATAACAGGCTTTTCTTAGTTTGTTTACTGCCAGCCAGTGCTTAGTGACACGTAGAATGACTACTTATCTTACAATGCATCTTCTGTCAAGATAATCGTTCTTGCTTTCCTGCTCCTCATATCCTCTTGAATGGTAACACTGGCTGTTTCCTTTCTGAGTTCTTTAAAGAACACAACAAACGTATTCACCTTGCTGGTGCTATCAATTTCTATGTTATGTTGGAGATAATATTCATCCAATATAGTGATATTCTGGTACAACTATGACTCTTCCAGCCTTCACAAAGATGTCTCATTGAATCGACACTTTACACGATATTCCCATCATGAATCTTAGTCCTGGTTTTGTCTCCGTAAATACCTGTCTTCCACAGTACACTGTTGAATATTCTTTGCTTCAAAATACTTTGTATTTCGCCTAACCTTGGCTTTCTCCTCACATTTCCTTTATGCGTCCACTTTATTTTCCTTACCCTTGCTGAATCCTGACTTTCTCCATGCTTGCTGCTTCCTTCCATCTACCTAGCATCAGCCAGTACGCTTATTGTAGTATTCCTTATGTGTCTTAATGTGTCCCTTGTAGAATGTGTTCTCTAGCTTCTGACACAATGAATTGTAGCTATCCTTCTTCTATTTCTACTAATGTTACTATTACTACAACTATAACTACTACTACTATTTATTTTACCACCACCACTACTACTACTGCTACTACCACCACCACTACTACTACTGCTACTACCACCACCACTACTACTACTGCTACTACCACCAACACTACTACTACTGCTACTACCACCACCAGTACTACTACTGCTACTACCACCACCACTACTACTACTGCTACTACCACCAACACTACTACTACTGCTACTACCACCACCAGTACTACTACTGCTACTACCACCAACACTACTACTACTGCTACTACCACCACCACTACTACTACTGCTACTACCACCACCACTACTACTACTGCTACTACCACCACCACTACTACTACTGCTACTACCACCACCACTACTACTACTGCTACTACCACCACCACTACTACTACTACTGCTACTACCACCACCACTACTACTACTGCTACTACCACCACCACCACTACTACTACTGCTACTACCACCACCACTACTACTACTGCTACTACCACCACCACTACTACTACTGCTACTACCACCACTACTATACTGCTACTACCACCACTACTACTACTGCTACTACCACCACCACTACTACTACTGCTACTACCACCACCACTACTACTACTGCTACTATCACCACCACCACTACTACTACTGCTACTACCACCACCACTACTACTACTGCTACCACCACCACCACCACTACTACTACTGCTACTATCACCACCACTACTACTACTGCTACTACCACCACCACTACTACTACTGCTACTACCACCACCACTACTACTACTGCTACCACCACCACCACCACTACTACTACTGCTACTACCACTACTAGTGCTACTACTACTACTGCTACTACCACTACTACTACTATAATTACTAAAGCTGTGATCGGTTTTACATAATGCAACAGTTTATGTTAAAGTGTAGATATATTAAATGGCCAGTTATATATGTTTCTACGTTGATCTGATCTGAGACTGACGACGCATGAGATAAACAAACAATTTACTTTTCCTAAAAGCAGCAAAAAAAATATTTTCTCTACGGAAATACTGTATGATATTATGCAGTCATTTTCTTCTCACGAGGTAATGTAGAAAAACGTTGTTTGTTAATTTATGAAAGAAAAACTTGTCATGAAGGCGTTACTCTGATAAAAGAGAAAAAAACTGCAAGATGTAATTACTCTTTAATGAGATTGTGGACGCAAGATTACATGTTTAATTTGTCAAAGAAACTCATTGAAATATTCCGCCATTTGGGATGTACATGATCCCCCTTCCCCTTGAGTTACCTGGACTTTACCTGGAGAGAGTTTCGGGGGTAAACGTCCCCGCGGCTCGGTCTGAGACCAGGCCTCATAGTGGATCAGGGTCTGATCAACCAGGCTGTTATTGCTGGCCGCATGCAAACTGACGTACGAACCACAGCCCGGTTGGTTAGGTACTGACTTTAGGTGCCTGTCCAGTGCCTTCTTGAAGACAGCCAAGTGTTTACTGGTAATCCACCTTGTGTATGCTGGGAGGCAACTGAACAGTCTTGAGCCCCGGACACTTATTGTGTTGTCTCTCAGTGTACTCGTGGCTCCCGTGCTTTTCATCGGGGAAATGTTGCATCTCCTGCCGAGTCTTTTGCTTTCATAGGGAGTGATTTTCGTGTGCAGGTTTGGTACCAATCCTTCCAGGGTTTTCCAAGTGTATATTATCATGTATCTCTCTCGCCTGCGTTCCAGGGAATACAGATTAAGGAACTTCAACCGTTCCCAGTAGTTTAGGTGCCTTATCGCACTTATGTGTGCCGTGAAAGTTCTTTGTACACTCTCCAGGTCTGCAATGTCTCCAGCCTTGAAAGAAGCCGTTAGTGTACAGCAGTATTCCAGCCTCGAGAGAACAAGCGATTTGAGGAGGATCATCATGGGCTTTGCGTCCCTAGTTTTGAAGGTTCTCATTATCCATCCTATCATTTTCCTAGCAGATGAGGTAGATACATTGTTGTGGTCTTTAAAGGCGAGATCCTCTAACATTATCACTCCCAGGTCATTCACATTTCCTTCTCGCTCTATGGTATGGTTAGAATTTGTCGTATACCCTGATACACTTTTAATTTCCTCAAGTTTTCTATATCTGAGTAGTTGAAATTTATCCTCATTGAACTTCATATTGTTTTGAGTGACCCATTTGAAGCTTTGGTTGATGTCCGCTTGGAGTCTCGCAGTGTCATTGATGGAGGTCACTGCCATGGCAATCCGGGTATCATCCGCAAAGAAGGACACGGAGCTATGGCTTACGTCTCTGTCTATATCCGAAATGAGGATGAGGAATAGCATGGGAGCGAGTACTGTGCCTTGTGGAACAGAGCTTTCTACCGTGGCTGCCTGAGACTTTACTCTGTATACTATTACTCTTTGGTTCTATTTGTCAGGAAGTTATAGATCCATCTACCAACTTTTCCTGTTATTCCTTTATCATGCGTTTGTGTGCTATTACACCATGATCACACTTGTCGGAAGCTTTTGCAAAGTCTGTGTATACTACATCTGTATTTTGTTTATCCTCAACAGCATCCAGTACTTTGTCGTTGTGGTCCAGTAGCTGGGACAGGCAGGAGCGACTTACTCTAAACCCGTGTTGCCCTGGGTTTTGTAATTGATGGGTATCTAGGCGGTTGGCGATCTTGCCTCTTAGAACCCTCTCAAAGATTTTTATGATTTGGGATGTCAGTGCTATCGGTCTGTAGTTCTTTGCAATTGCTTTACCGCCACCTTTGTGGAGTGGCGCTATGTCTGTTGTTTTTAGTGTCTGTGGGATGACCCCTGTGTCAATGCTCCCTCTCCATAGAATGCTTAAGACACGCAATAGGGGTTTCTTGCAATTTTGGATGAACACGGAGTTCCATGAGTCTGGGCCTCGGGCAGAATGCATGGGCATGTCAATTATTGCCTTTTCAAAGTCTTGTGGAATTAGGATAATATCCGAGATTTTCAAGATTGCGTTCATGAAGAATTCATTTGGATTGTCGACCCTTAGTCTGGGCAGCGGCTCGTTGTTAGGTAAGACACATATGCAACAGTTAGGTATCTTTATTTTGAAACCTTTCGCCTACACAGTAGGCTTCTTCAGTCGAGTACAGAAAAGTTGATAGAAGCAGAAGATACTTGAAGACGATGTAATCAGTCCATCACCCTTAAAGTTTTGAGGTGGTCAGTCCCTCAGTCTGGAGAAGAGCATTGTTCCGTTGTCTGAAACAATATGAAGTTGAAGTGACAGAATCGGGCCTTATATAGTGTCAGGAGGTGAGACGTAGGTTGATTTGGGAGGGCAGGTCCTTCTCAAACCCAGCCGTTCTCACTAGTAGAGGTTGTCGAAGTAGATGGTCTGTACAAAGATACCCTTGTGTTGCAGTGTCTGACAGAATGAACATTAAAATGGTATAAAATACCGACAGATTGTTAGGTAAGACACATATGCAACAGTTAGGTATCTTTATTCTGAAACGTTTCGCCTACACAGTAGGCTTCTTCAGTCGAGTACAGAAAAGTTGATAGAAGCAGAAGATACTTGAAGACGATGTAATCAGTCCATCACCCTTAAAGTTTTGAGGTGGTCAGTCCCTCAGTCTGGAGAAGAGCATTGTTCCGTTGTCTGAAACAATATGAAGTTGAAGTGACAGAATCGGGCCTTATATAGTGCCAGGAGGTGAGACGTAGGTTGATTTGGGAGGGCAGGTCCTTCTCAAACCCAGCCGTTCTCACTAGTAGAGGTTGTCGAAGTAGATGGTCTGTACCAAGATACCTTTGTGTTGCAGTGTCTGACAGAATGAACATTAAAATGGTATAAAATACCGACAGATTGTTAGGTAAGACACATATGCAACAGTTAGGTATCTTTATTTTGAAACGTTTCGCCTACACAGTAGGCTTCTTCAGTCGAGTACAGAAAAGTTGATAGAAGCAGAAGATACTTGAAGACGATGTAATCAGTCCATCACCCTTAAAGTTTTGAGGTGGTCAGTCCCTCAGTCTGGAGAAGAGCATTGTTCCGTTGTCTGAAACAATATGAAGTTGAAGTGACAGAATCGGGCCTTATATAGTGCCTACTGTGTAGGCGAAACGTTTCAAAATAAAGATACCTAACTGTTGCATATGTGTCTTACCTAACAATCTGTCGGTATTTTATACCATTTTAATGTTCAGCGGCTCGTTGAACACTGAGTCGTATTGGGACTTAAATATCTCACTCATTTCTTGGTTATCATCTGTGTATGTCCCAGCCCGTCTAAGCAGGGGCCCAATACTGGATGTTATATTTTCCTTAAATTTTGTATAAGAGAAGAAGAATTTTTTTTTTCAATTTCCTTTATGGATTTTAGTTCTTCCTGTGATTCCTGTCTCCTGTAAGATTTCTTCAGCTTGAGTTCGATATTTGCAATTTCATTGACCAGTGCCTCCCGTCGTATTTCAGATATATTGGCGCCTCTCAGAAGCTCTGTAACTCTTCGCCTTCGTCTGTATAGAGAGAGTGTCTCTATCTTTCTAGTTTACATCTTCTCTTTCTTTTTCTTAATGGAATGTATCTTGAGCAGATCTCAAGAACCACAGAGTTCATTTTTTCTAGGCAAATGCTCGGATCCGTGTTGTTTAGGATATCTTCCCAGCTTGTTTCATTTAGGACATGGTTGACTTGATCCTATTGTATGTTTTTGTTATTAAAATTGAATTTTGTGAAGAGACCTTCATGACTCATCACATTTTGCTGGTCAGGAGCCCTGTGCATACATGTCTGTACCTCCATTCTGTTATATTGTGATCTAAGCGTATTGTCTCTGATACAGTTATATTATATATCAGATCGTCGTTGTTAGTAAAGATGAGGCCCAGCGCATTTTCTAGTCTTGTAGGCTCTAAAATTTGCTAGTTTAAGGTGAATTTGGTGCAGAGATTTAATAGTTCATGTGTGTGTGTGAAATTTCATCTGAGCTGCTAAAACATTGTTTGCTATACTCCTCCATTTTAGGTGTCTCAAGTTGAAATCTCCCAGTAGTAAGATGTTTGAGGCAAGAGTTGGGAGATTTTCCAGACAGTGGTCAGTTTTCACAAGCTGCTGCTGGAATTGCTGGGAAGTTGCATCTGGAGGCTTGTATACTACCACAATGACAAGGTTTTGGTTTTCAATCTTTGCCGCCAAACTTCAACTACATCATTTGAGGTGTTTAGTAGTTCTGAGCAAATGAGCGACTCTGACGTACAGGCCAACCTCCCCTTGTTGCCTGTTTAATCTGTCGCATCTGAATAGGTTATAACCTGGGATCCATATTTCGTTCCATAATGGTCCTTTATGTGGGTCTCTGTGAATGCTGCAAAGATTGCATTTGACTCCATGAGCAGTCCCTTGATGTAAGGAATTTTGTTGATTTTGACGGTTTTAGACCTTAGTGACTAATTGGTCTAAAAAGATAAAAAAAAAATTATTGATATTCTTTTAAAGAATATAAAAATAATTTGGAGGAGTGTAACAATGCCGGTACAGTTAGACAAAAAGGAATTGACGTTATGGAGCTTGATAAGAAATTTAGTAAGGAAGTTCTAGGACTCTCGGATGTTTTACACACTTTAAATGATGAAGCAGCATAGGTAAATATTGCTACGGACTTTTATTCATTTGAACATTCGCAATGTTTAGGATAGACAACCTCTTAAGAAACACATCTTAACCACTTCTAGTACTTCTGCTGCAATGGCACATAGAGACCTAGAAATGAATATTAGTGGACAGTACTATTCTTCTAGTACATCAACTGGTTATGCTATTAACAGAGCATCTGGTGCTGTATCGGAGAAGCTGAGGGCTGGGACTGATTCACAACATCAACTAAGGAGAGCATCACACATTATTACACTGAGGTTTATGAAAGCAGAAGTCATGACAAAAGACGGAGGAAGAGAGTGGACATTAAATTATTAGAAAATAAAACGAGATATGCATATGGAAGTGTAAGGGAAAAGTTCAACAGTAGCGAGCGAGTATATGGTAATCATAGTTTGATTGCTGGCTGCTTGTTAAGGTAGGGTAAGTCTAGCTCCCGCTATCCCCCCCCCCTTTCTCCCCACCCCAAAAGGTGATGTGTGGGGCTCCGGCCAAACAGTAATCACTCGACTCACAGCTCCCAGCACAACTGTAAGTACAAGCCTGCTCCTATTCTAGTGGACTTATTGGCTGAAAGCTTCACTTTTGACCAATAATAAACTTAGTCCTTTCAGCCTTGATCTCCATGTTAGATGTTTTGATAATCACCAAGTCTTTTAGGTATTGTACTTATCATGGAGAGTGATTTCTTAAGCAGTGGGTAACCTGTCTCTCTTTCCAGCTTGGAATGACAGATCGGGTCACCTGCCAACCAACGAGAAGTGTTGAAGAAGAAGGACTTTCACAAAAGTCCAGAGACGTCACTTTTTTGATCTACCTACCTGATTAACGGTAGGCGACAGCAGACAACAACCCCTCATCTTTGTAGTGGTAAAGAACCTTCTTTCCTGCCATCTGGACCGACTATTCAAGGCTATAGACTCTGTGAAGAACTAGTCGTTGGGTTGTCACCAACACCTGTGAACCCCCCACATCATCAGTAACGGCTACAATTTCTACAAGACGGTGTCAACCTCCACCAGACACCCCAGTATAACTGTACATATTAGCGTTGAATTCAAATGTCATTTTTTCATTTTATTTTTCATTTTTACTTCAAATAGGATACACCTTCATGTTTCACTGTTTTATCTTTGCATTAATAAATAATAAAGTGTTTATCTTTGTGAATTATTATTTCTTTTTCTATTCATTAATTTTCCTGAGGAGGAGCCAGCCTTGGTAATACTGTCTGAAGTTGTTACAGGGCTGAGTAAGCCTTCACAAGTGGCGACCTTGCCAGGATCAACTCGACTGAATCAAGATTCAACTCCATCTCGAATCTACCATTGGAACTTCAACGCCGCATACCACAGACGGTTACCACCAGCCATGAGTAATCATTCTCTATGGTAGGACTACAGTACAGGTATTTAAAAATTTTGGTGATTGTTATAGTCTTAATTTATTGTAAGTCAAGTCAGACAGGATATACTAGTTAATTCTGTCACCTTTATTTTTGAGCTTGAAACGATTTGGAGGAATAGACTCTAGGGACCCGAGATTTTCCAGTGACAAATTGTTTCATTAAGCTCTTTATTATATCAAGGGAACTGTCGTAGGACACTCTTGATTTGTTGGTGAGAAGATTGGATGGTCAAGAGACCCCATTCTACTTACTGTTTGCTTGGAGCCGGCATAGAACCCTTCGTTTTAATTCACACATGCTGTTTAATCGAAGCAGGGATCGAACCCTCCGATTTATTTACAGTTTGAGTGGAGCAAGAATTGAACCCTCTGTTTTCTTTGATATTTCCGTTTCATTTTCCCCTGGTAGATTAAGTTATTCTTGCAAGTATGGAGGAATACCAGTTTTGGATGAATGCTTGGAGTAAGTTAGAAATAACGGGGAAAAAATTAGAAGCTTTCATTAGTGCTAAGATCTAGGAAAGAATTGAAAAGGAGAAAGAAAGAATAGAGAGAGAGAACCAAGAAAGACAGTTAGAAAGAGAAAGAGAGGAGAAAAAGGAGAGAGAAAGAATAGAGAGAGCAGAGAAAAAGGAGAGAGAGAGAATCGAAAGAGAGAATAAAAAGGAGAGAGATCAAACTGAAGGAGAAAATCAAGAAAGAGAAAGAGAGGAGAAAAAGGAGCATGATAGACTTGATCGTGAGGAGAGAGCTAAAGTACGTGAGGATCAAGTTAAATTAAGAGAACTTGAGGAAAGAGCAAAGGATAGAGAATGTGAGGAAAGAGCTAGAGAACGTGAGGAAAGAGCTAGAGAACATGAGTTAAGAGAGAGAGAAAAAGATCGTGAGCTTGAAAAATCTCGCCTTCAATTAGAGAATAAAAAGTTAACTTTTACACAACAACAATTAGAGGAAGGAGTAATTGAACATCATGCAGCTAGTGCACATATTCCAACACCTAATTTACCTCCCTTCACAGAGGGGGAAGACATTACTTCATACATTATCAGGTTTGAAAATACCGCTACCCTCTGTGAATGGCCTGCTGACACCTGGGCTACCAGGTTAGGAATGTTATTTTCTGGTAGAGCTTTGAATATCTATGCAACTTTGTCGCAGGATATCATATGTAATTATAACCTACTGAAGAAGGCAATCCTTAAAGCATATCAAAAAAACACAAATTCTTATAGGAAAGATTTCAGGTATGCCACCTTACAGCCTGGCCAGAACTTTCAGCAGTTACAGGTAACACTCTTTCGTTTGTTCGACTTTTGGATAGAGAGTTCAGGAATTGATCACAGTTTTGAATCTCTTAGAGACTTCATGGTTGCTGACCAGTTCCTGACAGCTCTTCCTCACCAGATACGAACATTCATTAGAGAACGTAACCTGATTAAAGCTGATGAAGTTGCTGAGGCCGCTGACTTGTATGCTGAGGCTCAAAATTCCTATAAAGACCTAAAGGGATCGAACCTTAAGGGCAAGGGTTCACCTGAACCAAAGATTAAGAAGCCTACAGTAGAAAAAAAGTCACCAGCTATTATACCAACATGTCATCGGTGTGGTGGTATCGGACATAAATGTCCTGATTGTCCTTCCAAGAATATAGAGAAAATTGGTAGATGTTTTGTTGACGGTAATGACCGAGCACCCTTCTGTTCGGGAGCAGTTAATGGTATAAAAGTCTCAGACATATTACGTGACACTGGATGTACGTGCATCGTAATTTCGGACAAACTGTTCCCTTACTTTAAAACCTCTCATGTGTCCTCTATTCTTTCAGACTACTTGGGTCGTGAAAATACTTTCCCAACAATACGTTGTTACTTGAAAACTAAATGGTTCACCGGTTGGACTAGTGCGGTACTAGCCCCAATTACTTGTTCTATAATAGTGGGTAACATTAAAGGCGCCATTCTTCCTTCGGAGGCGGATCTTTCGTCACCACCCGTTTGATCTAAGTTTTCCAGCTCCTCTTCCTTGCAAGTTAAATAAGCCCCTTAACAATGCCGCACCGGAAGCTGCATTGTCTCGTACTGTTCATTTGGGGGTGGAAACAGTTGATACTGCTCTCGATAGCGAGGTAGCAGGATCACCTGTCCACTTGTCGGGTGAAAGCAAGGGTATTGCCTCCGGCACTCTCAATGTCTTGACTAGGGCTCAGATCATAACCCTGGCTTCTCCTACCTCCTCTTCTCCCTCCGTAAGTCCTTTTATTTTCCCAGATTTTATGTCCAAGGATGACTTTGTCAATATACAGCGCGATTGCCCTTCACTTCGGGATTGTCATAATCAAGCTTTTAACAACAAAGTTATCCATGGGAGATACGTATCTCATAAGTTTGAATATATTAATGGTATCTTATGTAATTCGGTCTTTAAATCTCATTCTTCAGTGATAGATTCTTCCCTCCTTGTTGTTCCTAAACCATGTCGAGAGACTGTTCTTCAAATGGCTCATGATTTGCCAGTGACCAAGCACTTGGCTCATCGTAAGACGTGGCATAAACTCAAGTACACTTATTTTTGTAGCTCTCAGGTTACAAAGAAGTATAGTTCTTGCAATAGGTGTCAGGTGCTTGCTGCACAAAATACACACTCCTAGTTCCTGTATATTTATTAAATCTTAAACTTCTTCCTGCAGAAACGAGATACTCCTCCATAGAAAAGGAATGTTTGGCCCTTGTGTGGGGTATCTCCAAACTTAAATTTTATTTACTGGGAAAATTTTTTATTATAGAAACGGATCACAAACCTTTGATATACCTAGAAACTTTTAAGGGAACCAACAGTCGCCTCTTAAGGTGGACATCGGCACTCCAAACTTTTAAGTTTCATATTGTGTATATCAATGGTTCATCCAATTATTTCTGACTGGTTAAATCGTGACAGTCAGTAGAAGATTTGTTGCCTTATGCGACTTCTACATTTTGGAACTTTTTCCTCGCCTATTCTTCTTATACTCATTGACTATAAGTCTTGGTATGGGGGAGTGTGAGGGAAAAGTTCAACAGATAGGAGTAGCGAGCGAGTATATGGTAACGATAGTTTGATTGTCGGCTACTTGTTAAGGTAGCTATTCCCCCCCCCCTTTTTCCCCACCCCAAAAGGTGACGTGTGGGGCTCCGGCCAAACAGTAATCACGCGACTCACAGCTCCAAGCACAACTGTAAGTACAAGCCTGCTCCTATTCTAGTGGACTTATTGGTTGAAAGCTTCACTTTTGACTAATAATAAACTTAGTCCTTTCAGCCTTGATCTCCATGTTAGATGTTTTGATAATCACCTCGTCTTTTAGGTATTGTACTTATCATGGAGAGTGATTTCTTAAGCAGTGGGTAACCTGTCTCTCTTTCCAGCTTGGAATAACAGATCGGGTCACCTGCCAACCAACGAGAAGTGTTGAAGAAGAAGGACTTTTGCAAAAGTCCGGAGACTTCACTTTTTTGATCTACCTACCTGATTAACTGTAGGCGACAGCAGACAACAACCCCTCATCTTTGTAGTGGTGAAGAACCTGCTTTCCTGTCATCTGGACTCACTATTCAAGGCTATAGACTCTGTGAAGAACTAGCCATTGGGTTGTCACCAACACCTGTGAACCCCCCACATCATCAGTAACGGCTACAATTTCTACAAGACGGTGTCAACCTCCACCAGACACCCCAGTATAACTGTATATATTAGCGTTGAATTCAAATGTCATTTTTTCATTTTATTTTTCATTTTTCTTTCAAATAGGATACACCTTCATGTTTCACTGTTTTATCTTTGCATTAATAAATAATAAAGTGTTTATCTTTGTGAATTATTATTTCTTTTTATATTCATTAATTTTCCTGAGGAGGAGCCAGCCTTGGTAATACTGACTGAAGTTGTTACAGGGCTGAGTAAGTCTTCACAGGAAGGGAAATTAAGCGATAGGCAGGGTGGTTGTAACAAACATGTGGGAACCAGAGTTCCTCCCAAAAAAAAAAATGCACTCAAAGCTATAATCAGAAGGACAGCTGATAGTTTTATAGGAAGGTTTAAAAATTGAGATTAATGAATATGACAGTAAATCCTGTTATAAAAATACACTGTATGTTCTAATATATGAAACAACAAAACTACCCATTCTAGCATTACCTTTAAAACTACTAGCATGCCTGTTAAACCTAAGATATTTAACAAAGATCTATGATCTCAAGCTATCATATTAAATAAACATTTTAATATACAACGAAGAGAACGTAATATGTATTTAGTAATTTTAACCGAGTTAAAATAACATTAGTATTGATATAACATTTCCTTCTAAGTGTTGTGTTTCTCTAAGGAGAAAGTAGAAATTATTCGTACTTTAACTAAGAGTAAATTTTATGATAATTTCTTGCAGGAAATATTCTTGTTAGATGAGAAGTTAGGAAACTGATTTTATAGATGAAAATTATGATTCTGTTGGCCTGAACTAGAAACATTTTGACATAGCACTTAGTTTACTTAGCTTACTTGTTAATAATGAAGGAAGCTGTCAAGGTGGCTTAGTTTACTTGTTAATAATGATTTTAGATATCAAAGTAGCTTAGTTTACTTGTTAATAATGAAGGAAGCTGTCAAGGTGGCTTAGTTTACTTGTTAATAATGATTTTAGATATCAAAGTAGCTTAGTTTACTTGTTAATAATGAAGGCAGATGTCAAGGTGGCTTAGTTTACTTGTTAATAATGAAGGCAGATGTCAAGGTGGCTTAGTTTACTTGTTAATAATGAAGGCAGATGTCAAGGTGGCTTAGTTTACTTGTTAACAATGAAGATAGATGTCAGTGTGACTTAGTTTACTTGTTAATAATGAAGGCTGATGTCAAGGTGGCTTAGTTTACTTGTTAATAATGAAGGTAAATGTCAAGGTGGCTTAGTTTACTTGTTAATAATGAAGGTAGATGTCAAGGTGGCTTAGTTTAGTTAATAATGAAGGTAAATGTCAAGGTGGTTTAGTTTACTTGTTAATAATGAAGGTAGATGTCAAGGTGGTTTAGTTTACTTGTTAATAATGAAGGTAGATGTCAAGTTGGCTTAATTTACTTGTTAATAATGAAGGTAGATGTCAAGGTGGTTTAGTTTACTTGTTAATAATGAAGGTAGATGTCAAGGTGGTTTAGTTTACTTGTTAATAATGAAGGTAGATGTCAAGGTGGTTTAGTTTACTTGTTAATAATGAAGGTAGATGTCAAGATGGTTTAGTTTACTATTGGAGAAAGAGTCCCTTGTTTCTAATTAATTTGGTGATTATAGACTACAATATTTCAGTTTTAGAGATGATTATTGGCAATTTCAAAAAGTTTCTTGCTCAGTATATCAGGAGTCACCTGGGAAAACATTGCTTTATACCACCTTAAAGCTCAGATAACTTTCGAATATATTTTACATAGTCATTTTTTATGCTATTGAATTTCTGTGTGACTTAATTTCTGTCAGAGAAACAACTAATATGTTTAGATTAGAATTTGATGAACTTTGATAATATAACATTTATGCTGTAAAATA